>NC_139655.1:1764887-1804887 GCF_951799395.1 Argentina silus | reverse complement strand
AAATCACCTTTCTCACAAATATGGCAATATGTTTTTGATACATGAAGATAAATGAACAAGGTCAAAATCAAATTCATGATTCATTCAAAATCTCACTGTTTAATGTATTAATATTCTGTATATATACATATATATGCATTACATATCAAATCATTGTGTGTCAGGCACTGCAACAACTCAAATAAAGTAAACAAATACTAGAGATTCTTACCCAATTGCTAGCAATGCACGTCTGTAGAGGGGAGTTAAGATATGAAAGTCCTTTTCAGATAGGAAATTAGTTTCGTTTTCTCTCAAGCACAAGAGCATACCTCTGAATCTATTATTCATTAGCGCCCTCTAGAGGAGGTGCAGGAACAACAGTCATCATCAAAAGATGCTCAGAAAGCCTGACTGAAAAAGTGTTTGTCATTAGCCTAGAGCTGATCAAGGTTGATTCCTTCATTGATTGAGTGTTTTAGATTCTAAGCTCCTTTGAGGTGGGAATTGGCAACAAAGACCTTGGTTTGTGAACGAAGTTGCGTTGGGATTGAGAGCAGAATATAATGTGGATTTCCTGTACTGCATGCAACAAATGCAGTCAGAAGGTTGCAATGTTGTATTAATGATTAACCTGGCTGAGGCTGGCCTTATCTCCCAGAGGGACAGTAAAGCTGCATCTTGAGGTTTCGAATTACACTGGATATTTACTGCTTGCCTAAGATTAGAATAAACTTTTGTTCAGATGTTAATAATCAACTTGAGGTGAGTAGATTTCATTAATTGGATTGACAAAGAACAACACACTGCCATCAGAGCATTGAAGGCCTATCGCTCTTTTTTTTTTTAGTTAATTTGATAGTAATTAATCCAGGGCTTAACTCAAGTCAATCTGGCATTGTATTGGATCCTTTTAAAATTAAAACTACAGTGATTCTTACCTGAACGCTAACACCACACGTCTATAGCAGAGTCTGTCGGTTTAAGATCAAGTAAACACTTTCGTTTCCACTCACAAGTTTTTTCTTTTACAATCAGTAGTGTTTAACCACACTTTGATGTAGAAAAAAACATCCGAATAATACATTATGTTTGTCTAGTTACCGTTAAATGCTTTCAGTAGCGAAACAAATTCCAATATTTCTTCTAATTACATTGTTATATAGCAATGAAGTTTCTTATTTTCATCTGTTTTATCCTTTAGAGGCTCCATCTAGAGACCGCTTCAGTTCATGGTTTATAGAGCATTAAATGAAAAATATACAGCATTCTATATACCAGCCTGATTACAAATATGTCTGTATTATTTCTCTTTGTATCGGTTTACAACATTTAAATGCAACTGGAGTTGAAATGTTGTCCTTTTCTGTGTTAGTCAGGGAAAACATTAAAGACTGAACTTGACTTTAATTTTGCTAAACATAAAAATAATCTTCTGAAATCGGTAAGAAATAATTCATCAGATAATACTGTAACGACCCTGTGTAAGGCCCGTTAGCAGCTCCGCCAAGTGAGTTCGCTCTCTTGGTGTTGTGGCTAGCGCGGCCGGTTTGTAAGCGGAAGGTTGCGAGTTCGATACCCGCTTAAGGCAAGCTACTCTACCCCGCCGTTCGTTACAATACGTTCAGCCAAGTTCAGTTGAGTATGTGGGAGACTGTGGTTAAAATCCAGTGCAAGATCCATCAAAAATCATTGCATTTCCCAATTATTATTATTTGAGGTCATGTTACTAATCTCATACTCCCATACTCATCGGTTATGGTCTATATGTTATGACTATATACTATATATACAGTATACACTGTTTGAGTCACGGCACTAGCAGCAGTTTAACCATTTATTGGATGACAATGGTAATACATTTAAGCTTGACGTATATTGGATGGCTCTGTAGAACTCCCTGCCTGGAGTTAAACGACCACGACAAACAAGTACACAATATGGCAGAGCCCAAGAAACCCGCCATGGGCTTCTTACAGAGCGACCGTGTGGAGCGAGGCTGGGGGTGGTGGGTGGAGGCTGGGGGTGGCGGGGGGAGGCTGGGGGTGGCGGGGGGAGGCTGGGGGTGGTGGGTGGGACGACTGTTATATATGTGCATTTGATGTTATGCGCACTCAGTGCGCAGTACTGACGTTACTACGTCGTGCAGGGGACAGCGTAAGGACCGTTGGGGTTTTGGCGGGTTGAGAATGTGTTGTCAGTGTGATTGGCACAGTTAAGTAAAGAAGTTGACCGTTACTCTCGTCTCGAACTGCATTATTCCTGCCATCTATCTCAAACATAATATTGGCGACGAGGATGGCTGACTGTAGTTTACCCCCGCCCGCTCCTTTCCTTGCCGTGCCCGGAGACCCCCCAATTCCGTGGGCGAATTGGGTTGAAAATTTCACGGTGTACCTGGATGCTTTGGGCTATGATGATATACCCGACAAGAGGAAGATGGCGCTCCTTCGCCATTGTCTCGGCGTGGAGGGGCAAAGGATCTTTCGCACCCTGGGTCTGCCTGAAACTTATGAGGAGACAGTAGCTCTTTTAACGAATCACTTCACCGGTCAACAGAGGATTTTACTCCGACGCTACAAGCTCAGGAGGCGGCTACAAAGACCCGGTGAGTCCGTTCGTAACTATGTGGCTAACCTGAGAGACATGGCCCGCCTGTGTGACTATGGGGCACTGCAGGAACAGATAATTCGAGACCAGTTCATCGAGGGAATACTGTGTGAGAAAACGAGAGAGAGACTGTTGCTTGAATCAGACAATTTGACTTTGGGTAGAACTGTAGAGGTAGCGCTGCAAGTTGAGACAGCTGTTGAGTGTACCACTGTGTTCGCGGGCGCGCGACCCATCGCGGACGCGCCTACTCAGCAGCTCCAGCCCACCTATCACGCGCAATATGGCGCTCACTCCACAGACGACAGCCAGTGCTGCTCGGAGGCGAGTTTCCCAGTGCAGGTCGCACAGAGGCAGAGCAACAGGCGCACCTCCGAGGTCTGCGGGAACTGCGGTTCACAATCACATCATACTACAGCCCAACATTGCCCTGCCAGGGGACAAAAATGCAGAAATTGTTTGAGACAAAATCATTTTGCAATAATGTGCCGTTCTGCCCCGGCAGCTCTACCCCAGACCATGGGACGCCCACCTGCTCACAATAATCACACAGAGATCAGGAATGTGACTGCTGGGCAGGTGGCTTTCAAAACATGCACTGTGCAGCTAGCTGAGGTGACTCTTCCTCTATTGATGGATACAGGTGCGGCTGCATCTCTCCTCAACTCCAGCACTTACTACAGGTTCTTCTCCCACCTGCCATTGGAACAGCCTGCTACTCCCCTATGTGGCTATGACAGCTCCAGGATAGATATCCTGGGTGTGCTCCATGTCCCTGTCCACTATGGTTCCAAGCACCTGCTGTCATTCCCTTTTCACATTGCCAGGAAGGGGGCCAACCTTATGGGTCTGGACCTGTTTACGGGCCTGGGGTTCACGCTCAGGGACGGCGTCGGCTCTGCTATTCACCACGTCGACTCCACTTGGCAGCAAAAGTGGCCGACTCTGTTCGACGGCCTGGGCTGTCTCACGGCCTTTACACACAGACCTCTGGTGAATCCAGATGTGTCACCCGTCATCCAGCCCCTGCGCCGGATTCCCCTGGCCTTGAGGGATGATGTCACCCGTGAGCTTGGCTCTCTCCTGGAAATGGGGATTATCGAGCAGGTCAATGCCTCCCCCTGGATCTCGAACTTGGTCATCGCGAAGAAGAAATCAGGGGGGATACGGATCTGCGTTGACCTGCGCCTGGTGAATAAGGCGGTGATTCCGGACAGGTACCCGTTACCTACCTCCGAGGAGCTCACCGCGCTCTTCTATGGCTCGACAGTGTTCACCAAGCTAGACCTGCGCCAGGGCTATCTACAGGTGCCACTTCACCCAGCCAGCAGGGACCTCACAGCCTTTGTGACGCACGCCGGCGTGTTTCGATACACACGGATGCCGTTTGGCTTAAGCTCTGCCCCTAGCTGCTTTCAGAAGGTGATGAGCACCATCCTGGCAGGCATCCCTGGGGTGGCAGTGTACCTCGACGACATTGTTGTCCACGCTCCGGACCTCGAGACACACAACAAGCGCCTCCAGGCAGTGGCCCAGGCCCTCCTGGAGAACAACCTGACACTGAATGGGGAGAAATGCTGCTTCGCGGCGCCGGCCATCGACTTTGTGGGTTTTGGTCTCTCGGCCAGGGGTATTGCCCCTCTGCAGTCGAACGTTGATGCAATTCAAAAGATCCCAGAGCCGACCTCACCCTCCCAGGTGGCCTCGTTTTTAGGCATGACAGCCTACTACCTCCGGTTCTTGCCTCACTACTCACTGACCACCGCTCCACTTCGCCAGCTGCTCAAGAAGGAGGAGCCGTGGAACTGGACCGCGGCATGTTCAGAGGCGGTGCAAACACTGAAGGACCAGCTCACGACGCCCCCCATTTTGGCCCACTTCAGCCCTGACTGCCAGACCATCGTCACCTGTGACGCCTCGGCTCGTGCAATTGGAGCAGTCCTGTCACAGGTGCAGGACGGGGTAGAGAGGCCTGTAGCCTTTGCCTCCAGGGCCTTGACACCTACTGAACAGCGCTACTCCGTTGGTGAGCGCGAGGCACTCGCCTGTGTCTGGGCTTCCGAGCGGTGGCACCTCTACCTCTATGGACGTCCTCAGAACGGACCATCAGGCCCTGACCGCGTTGCTGACGGCTTCGGCTTCAGGCCACAAACCCCTGCGCCTGCATAGGTGGGGTGAACGCCTGAGGCAGTATGACTACGAGCCGAAGTTTACTCCCGGCAGGGACAACATGGTCGCCGACCTACTCTCACGGTCTATCGACGGCCCCACACCAATCGCCTCTCCGGGTGTTGACACAGAACCCGAACTCATCCAGATGCTATACACGCCTCTTCAGCCAGCCGTGTCTTTGGAGGAGTTACAGCAAGAATCGGAGTGCGACCCCATGCTGACTGCTCTACGAACATACATACGCTCAGGATGGCCAGCGAAGGTTTCCGATGAGCTCACCCCATTTTCTAGGGTGTGGGATGAACTCTCATGCTGGGGTAATGTCTGCGTCTCCAGGGGCCTTTGCACAGTGGTGCCCATGGGCCTGCGTGGGCGTGTGCTATCGATGGCACATGAGGGGCACCTTGGCATCGTCAAGCTCAAGCAGAGGTGCAGAGACCTTGTCTGGTGGCCGGGCATTGACCGCGACATAGAAGCACTCGTCAGGGACTGTGCACCATGCCTTCTCAGCGGGAAAACTGCACCTCCAGTGCCAACCCCTCTGCAACCAGTGCCATGGCCATCCCGCCCATGGGAACATCTTCAGCTCGACATCTGTGGGGAGATCCACGGCCGTGGAATCCCCCACCATCAGCGCTTCCTGGTAGTGCTGTATGACCTCCACTCAAAATGGCCCGAAGTGGTTCCGGCTGGGACCGTCACAACGCAGGTGATCGCAGACATCTTGGAGGGCGTCTTTGCACGCTGGGGCATGCCTCGCGCCATCACTACTGATAATGGGCCCCAGTTTGTCTCCGCAGACTTCTCCAGGTTTCTCGGGGAGAGGGGGATAAAGCACATTCACACAGCATATTACAACCCCCAGGCTAACGGAGGCGTGGAGAGGCTCAACCAGAGCCTTAAGAACGGCATCCGAGCACACATGGCTCAGGGGTGTGCGTTCCAGACAGCACTCAACCAAACCCTGATGCACTACAGGGCCAGCCAGCACAGCACAACCGGGGCCTCTCCAGCGCTCCTGATGCTGGGTCGAGAAATGCAACTGCCGCTGGACAGACTCAGGGCACAAAGCACAACAACACCTGCCAAGGGCAGCCCCCAAGCACAGGTCAAAGCTTCCGTAACCAGACACCAGCATCAAATGCAGCAGTATTACAACCAGAAACACAGAGTCAAGGGTGCTGCTCTCCGGGTGGGTGACTGGGTCCGGGCCCGTAGGCCTCATCGTGGCAATAAGATGGCATCATACTGGTCTCAGCCCCTCCAGGTTGGACGCCAGCTGGGTCCAGCCACGTTCATGCTGAGTGACGGATCTCGCTGGCATGCAAAGCGACTGAGGAGAGTGCCTAATCCGGGTGAAGGAGTGGGGACCCCTCCACTGGTGGCCCCACTGCCACCAATCCCTCCCCCACAGGGAGGGCCACTATGGCCACAGGCGCCTCAGCTGCACCCTCAACCAGCTCCTGATCTGGTGCCTCCTGGCCTCCAGCCAGATACAGTACTCGACCATGCTCTGGGCCCACCTCAGGGTGACCCCCCAGCTGTTCTGGAAAGGCCACCGCCAGTGGTTAGGGAGGGCCGGCCAGTACGGGACAGGGGCTGCCCCACTTATTTGAAAGACTATGTCACTGAGTTTCATGCCTAGGCTTTGAGGGCGTTCTACTACTGATTTTAGTAGTTTAGTTTTGTTACTTGTTTTAATTGGGTTCTGTGCTTTTGAGGGGAGGGGGAATTGTTATATATGTGCATTTGATGTTATGCGCACTCAGTGCGCAGTACTGACGTTACTACGTAGTGCAGGGGACAGCGTAAGGACCGTTGGGGTTTTGGCGGGTTGAGAATGTGTTGTCAGTGTGAGTGGCACAGTTAAGTAAAGAAGTTGAACGTTACTCTCGTCTCGAACTGCATTATTCCTGCCATCTATCTCAAACATAATAACGACCACACAAAACGTACTCTCATAGCCAGTGCAACAATGTCACAACTGATGAATGCTATGGAGGAGCGTCAACTTAGCTGCTTTTAACTCTAGTCATCCTAAACGAAGGTCCACGGGTGGGACAACTTGCTAGCGGTAGTTCGGTAGTTCGGCTGTCCAAGTCAAACACCTTAGCTGTCCGTCAGGTGACAGCTGGTTCACACGCATGCACATATTAGTTCTGGGCGTCTTAACAATCTTGGTTCAGAGCTTGGTGCGCCTTCCTTTCAGCTCATGGCTCTAGACATGTGGCAAAGTCAACAGTAAAAGCATTGATTCTAATTCTCGGCTGCGTTTTCAGCTGGTGTCATGTCTGTTAACACTAGTCATACCAAATGGACAGCCACAGAAGCGATGTTGCACTATAATAAACATAACTCTGCTGTCCTTCCCTGACTTTAACTAAAACAAATATATATGTTTGTTTGTTTTTTTACAAAAAAACATTGCTACAATTTCAAAATCATACGTAGAAATATATCTGGAAGCATTTTCATGGTCTCCAAGTCACTTCCTGAAGTGTGTGCATCTCAATATAAGAATAGCATGATTTATTTGTGTTTTTACCATTTCTGATTTCTCTAGCTTCATTGGAGTAAAAGTAAATATACTTGAACATTTATGTTCTGTAATTGAGTCAATGTACTGTGTAATTAAATTTAAGAAAGAGTTTAGAAACAGTTACAAAATGTAATATGTTACATCCAGTATGACCAATCACATTTATTACATACAATTATCACGTAAAGGAGGGAGCCGGATGTGAGCTGGTGACTGGAGGGTTGCTGGCATCATATCCATCATATCGTTATACCACTGCTGTTGTGACCTTGAGCAACCCCTAACTGCTCCTTCACAAGATGAATCATTCCAAAAACACAACAAATCAGAGAAATACAAAGTTGATTTTTCCTCCTACCCTTGAATGATCTTCGTCCTAACAATCAGAAATATGTTTTAGATAGATGAACATACACATTGAATAACCTAGTCATACACTTGTTGTTATACATGCAACACTACTGCATAATCTGACATGAGGAACTAGCAGGTGAGCAGCTTCATCTATTACATTTTAATGTATTTTAATATTTTTAATATTTATATTTTACATATTTAATATTTGCTGAGGTGACAAAGAACCCATATTACATCTCACCACAGCCACTGTGGCTTTCTGATTACTTTGAGCCTCTGGATTGCTAATCTCACGGTGCCAGACTAGTGTGTCTAAATATATTGGCACCTGAGTGGACTGTATGACAATTCATTTAGGACAAAGTAAAGGTGATTATGTATTATCTTGGCTCTGATTCAGAATACACAATTTGAAAATAAGAATTTGCAAGCCCACAAAGTTTCTTTTGGAATTGATTTGTTCTAGTTCATAATATGACTTTTCTAATTATCATAATTATTTCAATATTAAAAATTAGTATTATTGTAGTTGTATTTATAGTAATGGCTGAATCCTGATAGGATCATCATCATTGTTCCAGGTTGAGAAAAGTGGACGGACATCATCCTCATAACTTGGTCCATCATCAAATGAGTGAATGAGTGAGCCGTCCTCTGCATTATAGAAAGTCACCTTCTTCTCCTTACAATCCAGATAGACACTGACTGTTTTTGGAAGTGTCTTTTTAAGGACAACATCCATGGCTTTAAGTGTTTGCCCATTGGACAGCCTGATTGCCCAGAAGCCATTGGCAGGGCTCAAAACTAACTGGCCCTTCCTGTTAGCTGTTGCCATGGCAACACCAAGCACCCAGTCATCCTTTCCCTCCACACACACCTCCCAGTAGGCCCTCGTATGACGGCCCAAAGTGCCCAACACATAAGGATCTTTGTTAAAATGCTGCTCATTGTTCAACTGTCTCGGTGCCTCATCTCTCCACTGGACTGTTTTCTTATCCTCTGATATGTGCAGGTTAGGGTGAGCTGTGTCCACATCCAGAGTGACATCCACTGAAGAGAACATAAAAATCAGACATAGTAAAACATATTTAAAGTTTTTCATCAGTGACATTCATTTTATATACGTATATTTATTCAGTGATTAATCATCATAGTTTTGAATATTATATATACTGTATGTAGGGATGTTACACTATAAAGACAGCTGTAATTAGTGGGAGCTTATTACCTTTATAGGAGGAAGCCAGTTCTTTTAGTTTTTCTGAAACAAAACAGGAAATCAAAGAATATTTTGATCACCCTCAACTATGGCTTTTTTCAAACCTAATGCACTAAACATAATAGATTACTTATTTTTAATTGTTTTGAAAATATGACAACATTTTGCTGAAGACAGTAATTGAATTGAATTCTCAAATTGTATATAATCAGACCGTGTGTGTGTGTGTGTGTGTGTGTGTGTGTGCGTGCGCGTGTGTGTGTGTGCGCGTGTGTGTGTGCACGTGTGTGTGTGTGTGTGTGCACGTGTGTGTGTGTGTGTGTATGTGTGTGTGTGTGTGTGTGTGTGTGTGTGTGTGTGTGTGTGTGTGTGTGTGTGTGTGTGTGTGTGTGTGTGTTGAGAGAGAGTGAGTGGTGCAGAATTACCTTTATCTGTCTGAGGAGTAGATATGAGAGGCGCCTCTGGATCAAGAACTGTAGAATAGAATACAGTAGATGCAATTAATGACACGACCATCACTACCAGAAGTATTTAAAATGCACAGATTACAGATTGTTATTGTTTTGCAAATATGACAACATGTTGCTGCAGACAGCAATTGAATTGAATATCCTAGTACCTTCATGTAAGTGTTCCATTTGTATACCAGAAAAACAGAATAAAATAAAGTAATCAAAATTCTCAAATGGTATATAATATTTCAGCGTACACAACCTTTTTTGAAGTAGTAGTACTGTATTACCAGGTTTGTGTTCATTGAAAAGCAAATGTGTACAGTTTGATAGTTTGCTTGCTACGTGCATGTGTGTACAGTGTACTGTATGTGTGCATGTGTGTGTGTGTGTGTGTGTGTGTGTGTGTGTGTCTGTATGTGTGTGTGTGTGTGTGTGCACGTGTGTGTGTGTGTGTGTGTGTATGTGTGTGCGTGTGCGTGTGTGTATGTGCGTGTGTGTGTGCACGTGTGTGTGTGTGTGTGTGCGTGTGTGTGTGCACGTGTGTGTGTGTGTGTGTGTGCACGTGTGTGTGTGTGTGTGTGTGTGCACGTGTGTGTGTGTGTGTATGTGTGTGTGTGTGTGTGTGTGTGTGTGTGTGTGTGTGTGTGTGTGTGTGTGTTGAAAGAGAGTGAGTGGTGCAGAATTACCTTTATCTGTCTGAGGAGTAGATGTGTGAGGCGCCTCTGGACCAAGAACGGTAGAATAGAATACAGTAGATGCAATTAATGACACGACCATCACTACCAGAAGTATTTAAAATGCACAGATTACAGATTGTTATTGCTTTGCAAATATGACAACATGTTGCTGCAGACAGAAATTGAATTGAATATCCTAGTACCTTCATGTAAGTGTTCCATTTGTATACCAGAAAAACAGAATAAAATAAAGTAATCAAAATTCTCAAATGGTATTGTGGGGTGACATACAACGTTCGGCCTGTAGAGGGTGCTACAGGACCGTGGCCAGGGTTACGGAGGCGAGGTTTTGTTGCGCACCTGTTGCGAATGAAGCCTCGCTAACGAAAGGGTTTAAGATGTGTGTGCCTCTGGTTTCAGGAGGAAGACGGCAACTGAAAAGTTGCCGAGTGTTTGGAAAGCCAGATACGAACAGCCACTAAAAACTTTATGAATAAACGGGACCATTCCCTCATCACACCACTGCGTCCGCCTCTGTGTACAACGGAACTTGTTACAGTCCCAACGAGGGACACAGAGAGACGGAGGGGAAATGGAGGCGTTATGCGCGGCCATCGGAGGGATGGCCCTCATACTGGAGTGGCAGGCCCAACTCCAGCAGGAGCAGCAGTTCGCGATGGGAGAGATGGCGACGGCGAGGGCTGAGGTCCGTGCCCTCCTCTGGGAGCTCGTCGGGGCCATCAAAGCGGGACCAGCGCCCGGGTCGCCACAAGCTCCCCCCAAGGTACACCTCCAGAAGATGGGGGACCTGGACGACCCGGAGGCATTCCTGGCGGTGTTCGAGGGTGGCCGAACGGCAAGTGGGCGTACCATCTGCTGCCCCTCCTGTCGGGCGAGGCGCAGCTCGCTGCCCACAGCCTGCCAACGGCCGCCCAGCGGGACTATCCCTCCCTCGCCCGGGCGATTCGAGACCGCCTGGGCCTCACCCCGGAGGAACACTGTCGCCGGTTCCGGGTCCTGACGATGGAGGAGGGCAGCCGGCCCTTTGCCTACGCCCAGCGGCTGCGGGACAGCGCGCGGCGGTGGCTGGACCCAGGGAACAGCTCGGTGGAGGAGGTTGGGGACCGGGTGGTGTTGGAACACTTCCTCACGGGGCTCCCGGCCCGGACCGCCGCCTGGGTCCAGTACCACCGGCCCCAGGATCTCGCGGCAGGCGTTACCTTGGCGGAGGACCATCTCTCCCTCCCGCCGCAGGAACCCCGGCGACCAACCCCGGCTCCGCGCCAGGGGGTGGGGGACCGGCGCCCGGATAGAGCCGTGCTGCCGGAGGAGGAGAGGCCGGCGCCCACCCCGAGGATGAGATGGCAGGGGCAGGCATGTCGAGAACCAGCCCTGGCCCCACGGGAAGCACCCCGAGCGGCAGGGGGGGTGCGTTGGCAGTGCGGACGGCCGGGCCATGTGCAGGCGAATTGCCCAGTGATGGAGGTGGGGCAGGTCGTCCACATCGGCAACATACCGGGCCCTCCCCCCGGACCAGGACAGGCGTATTGTGTTCCGGTAAGGATACAACACGATACGCACCAGGCGTTCTTGGATTCGGGCTGCATGCAGTCCATGATCCAGGAGCGCCTGGTTCGACCGGGGGCATTGTCAAAGGCATCGAGGGTGTTGGTGAAGTGTGTGCATGGGGACATTCACGAATATCCTGTGGTCGCGATCGAGATTCATTTTGAGGGGAAAAAGCATAGTGTACAGGCGGCGGTTAGCCCGCACCTCACACATCCCCTTATTCTGGGTGTAGATTGGGAGGGGTTTCCTCAAGCGGTAAAGCGGGCTACCGGGGTGCGTGCACGACAGAGAGGGAGGTGTGAGGCGTGTAATGTGCTCTGAGCTGAGGCGGCGCCTCGCGACACTGCCGAGGAGCCGGAGCCGACGGGGGGGTCTCAACCCGAGATTTCCCCGCCGAACTATCCGCTGCTAGGGGACTTCCCCCTCGAGCAGTCTCGTGACGAGACCCTACGATCGGCCTATGACCAAGTAATAGCGATTGATGGTACTTTGGTACGGCCAGACACAGTACGCGCCCACCCCTATTTCGCGATTATCAGCGACAGGTTGTACCGAGTAAGTCGTGACTCACATAGCCAGGAGGAAGTAACCCAGTTGTTGGTTCCCCGTAGCTGCTGGGAAATGGTCTTCCAGGCGGCTCATTTCAACCCCATGGCGGGCCATTTAGGGTATGATAAGACACTAAACCGTATAATGGCTCGATTTTATTGGCCGGGAATTCGGGCAGAGGTGCGTAGGTGGTGCGCTTCTTGTCGCGAATGTCAGTTGGTAAATCCCCCAGCCATTCCACGGGCCCCCTTGCGGCCCTTACCATTGGTCGAGAACCCATTCGACCGCATTGCCATGGATATTATCGGGCCATTTGATCGGTGTACACAGGGATATCGATTTGTGTTGGTCTTGATAGATTACGCAACCCGATACCACGAGGCAATACCGCTGCGCAATATTTCTGCCAGGAGTGTAGCGCAAGCATTGTTTCAAGTCATCTCCCGCGTGGGAATCCCGAAAGAGATTCTCACCGACCAGGGCACAAATTTTATGTCACGCACCCTCAAAGAACTGTACGGGTTGTTGAACATCAAGGCGGTTCGAACCAGTGTTTACCACCCGGCCACTGATGGCCTTTGTGAGAGGGTCAATCGGACCTTGAAATCAATGATCCGGAAGTTTGTACACGAGGATAGTCGGAAATGGCATAAATGGCTAGATCCCCTGCTGTTTGCGGTACGGGAAGTCCCCCAAGCTTCCACCAGGTTTTCCCCGTTTGAATTACTCTACGGGCGTAAGACCCGGGGTGTCCTAGACCTTCTTAAAAAAATTGGGAGGAAGGGTCTAGCGACAGTAAAAGTGAGATTCAATACGTCCTGGACTTGCGCACAAAGCTCCACGCCCTAGGGGTTATTTCACACGAGCATTTGCAGCAAGCCCAGGAGCGTCAAAAGTGCCTATACGACAGGGGAACTAACCTGCGAGAATTTACACCGGGAGACAAGGTGCTCGTATTGTTACCCACCTCCAGCACAAAATTACTCATGAAGTGGCAAGGGCCGTTTGTGGTCACACGTCGCATGGGGGACGTGGATTATGAGGTAGTACACTCGGACCGGGGGGATAGCTTGCAGGTGTATCCCGTAAATCTCCTAAAAAAATGGAACGACGTGGTCACTGTTGCTCTGGCTACAATAATTCCAGAGAGATGAGTTCGGACCGGAAGTCCCAAAATCAAAAGTTAGCACTCCGGTCGGTATTGATAACCATCTCTCTGCTAGCCAGGCCACGGACGTTGCAGATTTGCAAGCTAAGTTCGCTGACGTGTTCTCTCCCCTGCCCGGTCGGACTACGGTTATCGACCATCATATAGAAACGCAGCCGGGGTTAACGGTGCGCACGTGTCCCTATAGGTTACCGGTACACAAACGAGACATTGTGTGCAGGGAATTGAAAGCCATGCTGGAGCTGGGTGTGGTCGAGGAGTCCCGCAGTGACTGGTGTAGCCCCATCGTGCTTGTCAACAAGCCGGATGGGGCTATACGGTTCTGTGTGGATTATAGACGGGTTAATGCGGTCTCCAAATTCGATGCCTACCCGATGCCCCGGGTTGACGAGCTCTTGGACCGGCTTGGCACGGGCAAATATTTCACAACATTGGATTGCACGAAGGGATACTGGCAGATTCCACTCTCGCCGGTATCCGGGGAGAAGACTGCATTCTCCAGTCCGCTCGGGCTATACCAGTTCACGGTGCTCCCTTTCGGGTTGTTCGGAGCCCCAGCCACTTTTCAGCGCCTTATGGACCGCATTCTGCGGCCGCACTCTGCCTATGCTGCGGCCTATCTGGATGACATTGTCATTCACAGTGACACCTGGGCGCAGCATGTGCAGTGTGGCGGCTGTTCTGCGGTCCCTGAGGCAGGCGGGGCTGACGGCCAACCTGAAGAAGTGCGTGATCGGGTGGAGGGAGATCCGGTATCTGGGGTACCACTTGGGTCGAGGGGAGGTGCGGCCGCAGATTGAAAAGACTGCGGCCATCGCCGCCTCTCTGCGGCCCAAGACGAAGAAGGAGATGAGGGCCTTCCTGGGGCTGACTGGCTATTACCGGCAGTTCGTGCCGGGATTTTCAGAGCTGGCCAGTCCCTTGATGGACCTCACACAGAAGGGTGCCCCGGATCCGGTCCAATGGTCGGGCCAGTGCCAGGGGTCGTTCGAGGCCCTTAAGGGTACTCTTTGTGGAGAAACGGTCCTGTATGCGCCTGATTTTAACCTCCCTTTCTCCCTACTGACGGACGCGTCGGATAGAGGCCTGGGAGCAGTGCTGACCCAGCAGGTGGAGGGGGCTGACTGGCCGGTGCTGTACCTGAGCCGCAAACTGTCGGAGAGGGAGGGCCGGTACAGCACGGTGAAGAAGGAGTGCCTGGCCATCAAGTGGGATGCCTGGCCATCAAGTCGGCACCCTCCGCTACTACCGCCGCTACTACCGCATGAAGGATGTGAACGCGAGGATCACCCGGTGGTATCTCGGGTTGCAGCCCTTCAACTTTTCGGTTGTGCACAGACCGGGGGCGCAGATGGTCGTGGCAGACTTCCTCTCCCGTGCAGGGGGGGGGGGAGTAGGTTGTCGGCTGTCGTGTCCCCAGTCTGTGGAGAGACGTGCAGCGTTCGGCCTGTAGAGGGTGCTACAGGACCGTGGCCAGGGTTACGGAGGCAAGGTTTTGTTGCGCACCTGTTGCGAATGAAGGCTCGCTAACGAAAGGGTTTAAGATGTGTGTGCCTCTGCTTTCAGGAGGAAGACAGATACGAACAGCCACTAAAAACTTTATGAATAAACGGGACCATTCCCTCATCACACAACTGCGTCCGCCTCTGTGTACAACGGAACTTGTTACAGGTATATAATATTTTAGCCTTACACAACTCTTTTTGAAATAGTTTGATAGTTTGCTTGCTACGTGCATGTGTGTACAGTGTACTGTATGTGTGCACGTGTGTGTGTGCACGTGTGTGTGTGTGTGTGTGTGTGTGTGTGCATGTATGTGTGTGCAGTGTACTGTATGTGTGCATGTGTGTGTGTGTGTGTGTGTGTGTGCACGTGTGTGTGTGTGTGTGTGTGTGTGTGTGTGTGCACGTATGTGTGTACAGTGTACTGTATGTGTGCATGTGTGTGTGTGTGTGTGTGTGTGTGCACGTGTGTGTGTGTGTGTGTGTGTGCACGTGTGTGTGTGTGTGTGTGTGTGTGCATGTATGTGTGTGTATGTGTGTGTGTGCAGTGTACTGTATGTGTGCACGTGTGTGTGTGTGTGTGTGTGTGTGTGTGTGTGCACGTGTGTGCATGTGTGTGTGTGTGTCTGTGCACGTATGTGTGTGTGTGTGTGTGTGTGCACGTGTGTGTGTGTGTGTGTGTGCGTGCGTGTGTGTGTGTGTGTGTGTGCACGTGTGTGTGTGTGTGTGTGTGAGTGTGTGCACGTGTGTGTGTGTGTATGTGTGTGTGTGTGTGTGCACATGTGTGTGTGTGTGTGTGTGTGTGTGTGTGTGTGTGTGTGTTGAGAGAGAGTGAGTGGTGCAGAATTACCTTTATCTGTCTGAGGAGTAGATATGAGAGACGCCTCTGGATCAAGAACGGTAGAATAGAATACAGTAGATGCAATTAATGACACGACCATCACTAAGAGAAGTATTTAAAATGCACAGATTACAGATTGTTATTGTTTTGCAAATATGACAACATGTTGCTGCAGACAGAAATTGAATTGAATATCCTAGTACCTTCATGTAAGTGTTCCATTTGTATACCAGAAAAACTGAATAAAATAAAGTAATCAAAATTCTCAAATGGTATATAATATTTCAGCGTACACAACTATTTTTGAAGTAGTAGTACTGTATTACCAGGTTTGTGTTCATTGATAAGTAAATGTGTACAGTTTGATAGTTTGCTTGCTATGTGCATGTGTGTGTACAGTGCACTGTATGTGTGCACGTGTGTGTGTGTGTGTGAGCGTGTGTGTGTGTTGAGAGAGACACAAAGAGAGAGAGAGAGAGAGAGAGAGAGAGAGAGAGAGAGAGAGAGAGAGAGAGAGAGAGAAAGAAAAAAAGCAGTGAACAATTGCCTTCATCTGACTGAGCAAGAGGTGAGTGAGAAGTTTTATGTTACCTGTTTTCTTTTTCCAACATCCTGTAAAGAAAAAAGAAAGAAGAACAAAAATAAATCATTGTTACTATATAATCTATTATTTGTCATGCTTTATAAAGTCATACAGTACAATGCAAGAGACTTGAACGGTACAGACAGAATAGAATACAGTAGATGCAATTAATGACAGTACCATTGCTACCATACTACTAGTAGTATATAAAATGCACAGATTACACATCTTTTATTGTTTTGAAAATATGACAACATATTGCTGCAGACAGAAATTGAAATACATTTCCTAGTACCTTCATGTAAGTGTTACATTTCTTTACCAGAAAAACAGAATAATAGAAGAAACACAATGAGAAAAGTAATCAAAATTGAATATAATATTTCAGCTTATACGACTGTTTTTGATGTAGAAGTACTGTATTACCAGGTTTGTGTTTATTGATGTTTTTTCTTTTCTTGCTATTTGCTTGCTATTATTAATTATTACTATACACAGTAATCTATTAAGTTTGTTTCTCATGCTTTATAAAATCATACAGGACAATGAAAGAGACTTTACCTGAACGTCGACAGCAGTAATAAATAAAAAAAATAAGAAGTCCCACGAGTCCCACGAGTCCCACGAGTCCCAGTATATCAAATGCCAATTGCCATTTAGTAAATGTGCACTGCCTTGCGCTCTCAGTTGAATCAGCACCTGCAATGTTTAATAGTATGTATAGATATTATTATGTGGTTAAACTAATAGCAATTAAATTGATAGTTCACCCTTTTAGAGGTTTTAGCATATTTTGGACTTATTTTTAACAAAGGGTGTAAGGTGAAAGGTCAAAAGGAAATTAACCATCTCCTTACGTGTGTAAAACAAAATGTTATCTATCTTAAGAGTAAAAAACAAACGGCTACAGAGAGAATTTATTAAACGAATCATTCATAGTTTTAAGTTGTACAACCTGCAGTGGGTGCACAGTCCACAAAACTGATGAGGAATTTCAGCAAACAGGCTTTCTGGATCCACAGTCCCATGATGCATCTGACATGGAATATAAAACTTGGGCCTTATGTAGTAATAAAGTTGTAGTAGTAGTAATAGTAGTACTAGTACTTGTAGGAGTAGTACAAGACATTAGAAAACCATTACATTCATTAAAAATACATCTGCAGAGCTGTTATTCAATGGTTAAACGTCCTCAGCATTGCAGATAGAAATGTAATTCATAGAGCAGCTAACAAGACTCCCTAAACATCACAGATATTCACACTTGTTCTACACAATGTATTTCTATCTGAACCCTTCCAATGTTGCACCCTCCTGAAAAGATCCCAGCTCCTGTAAAGATCAGCATTGCATTTAATAAGATATTTTGTGGCACAGTACTGTAGGTAGACATTACCGCTAACCACTGATACAAGGTCAGATATTTCTCATCCCCCTTATGGGTACAGTTAGGATTCAGGGGAGGGATCTCTGATTCCAGACCTGTGGTCGAAGCCAACAGTAGCACTAATAATCTAGTCACATGATACACAGAAAAAGTTATGAAGCTACCTGCATATTGGTGTTGAGGAACAGAAAATCATCTTTCTCACAAATATGGCAATATGTTTTTGATCCATGAAGATAAATGAACAAGGTCAAAATGACATTCATGATTCATTCAAAAGCTCACGGTTTAATGTATTAATATTCTGTATATATACATATATATGCATTACATATCAAATCATTATGTGTCAGGTACTGTAACAACTCAAATCAAGTAAACGAATACGAGAGATTCTTACCCAATTGCTAGAAATGCACGTCTGTAGAGGGGGGTTAAGATATGAAAGTCCTTTTCAGATAGGAAATTAGTTTCGTTTTCTCTCAAACACAAGAGCATATATATACCTCTGAATCTATGATTCATTAGCGCCCTCTAGAGGAGGTGCAGGAACAACAGTCATCATCAAAAAATGCTCAGAAAGCCTGACTGAAAAAGTGTTTGGCATTAGTCTAGAGATGATCAAGGTTGATTCCTTCATTGATTGAGTGTTTTAGATTCTAAGCTTCTTTGAGGTGGGAATTGGCAACAAAGACCTTGGTTTGTGAACAAAGTTGCGTTGGGATTGAGAACAGAATATAATGTGGATTTCCTGTACTGCATGTAACAAATGCAGTCAGAAAGTTGCAATGTTGTATTAATGATTAACCTGGCTGAGGCTGGCGTTATCTCCCAGAGGGACAGTAAAGCTGCATCTTGAGGTTTCGAATTACACTGGATATTTACTGCTTGCCTAAGATTAGAATAAACCTTTGTTCAGGTGTCAATAATCAACTCGAGGTGAGTAGATTTCATTAATTGGATTGACAAAGAACAACACACTGCCATCAGAGCATTGAAGGCCTAACGCTCTTTTCAGAGTTAATTTGATAGTAATTAATCCAGGGCTTAACTCAAGTCAACCTACTGTATATTGAATGATGACCCATTATTAATATTTGAGTTCAGTGATTTGTGTGGGAGTGTTTCTGAATGTATTTAATTGAATCCACATTGCCGTATGAACACAGTAACTCTTTACTAGCAGCTAGACTCCCCTCACTGCTTAAGAGTTACAGTTCACGGATTAAGAAAACTTCTGGAACTATCCATAATCATCTCATATATAAATAAAGTGGACTCAGACACTGTCTTACACCCTTAATTCCGACATCCTCCTCCCAAAACTGTTCATAGCATTTCAACAACAAATAACACTAGATGTTAAAATATTCATGAAGCATCCTGTCCAGTTACAGGGAATAAAGAAAAGGACACAAAAGATGATGTTGCAGATGAAAAGAATCATGAACAACAAGAGACCAGTATACAGCCATTGACCAGTCAACTATTCTCCTGTCTGAGGAGGAGATGTGAGAGACGCCTCTGGACCAGGAACTGTAGAATAGAATACAGTAGATGCAATTAATGACACGACCAGTCACTCTTCTCTGGAGCTTGCTTTGACATTCCTCTTTATCGGCTTGACTATATGTGGGGGGACATGCAGCGTTCGGCCTGTAGAGGGAGCTACAGGACCGTGGCCAGGGTTGTGTCGGCGAGGCTTCGTTGCACACCTGTTGCAAATAAAGCCTTGTTGACTAGTGCTTAAGATGTGTGTGCCTCTGCTTTCTCAGTAGGTGGGCTGGGAGCGAGAGAAGGAGAACTCGACAGACAACTGGCAACTGGCAACTGGCAACTGGCAACTGGAAAGTTACTATTATCACTATTACCTTGAATAAACGGGACTAACAATCCCTCACTGAAATACTGCGTCTGCTTCCATATATACGGACATTGTTACACTATACATTTATCTATTTGGATTATAAGGAGAAGAAGGTGACTTTCTACAATGCAGAGGACGGTTCACTCATTCACTCATTTGACAATGGACCAGGTTATGAAGACATGATTATGAGGATGAAGTCTGTCCACTTTTCTCAACCTGGAACAATGATGATCAGGATTCAGCCCATACTGTAAATACTACTACTATAACTACTACTACAATAATAATTAGAATTATTATTTTTATTATTGTAATAATCATGATAATTAGAAAAGTTATATTATGAACTAGAAAAACGAAGTTCCAAAAGAAAGTTTGTGGGCTTGCAAAGTCTTATTTTGGTAGTGGAAAAAGGTTTAAAGATGTTTCGATAGATACATAGATTTGCTGGGGAGTTCAAAGAAAATGAGATAGCCTTATGATGATTTTCACCCCCAAAACCTGGAATGGACCCGGAAAGCCCCAACAACTATAGACCTCTCTCAAACCTCCCTTTCTGGTCCAAAATATTGGAATGAGTTGTCGCCTCTCCAGCAAAAAATATACCTTTATTCCAACAACCTCTACGAGCCATTTCACTCTGGCTTCAGATCCAAACACAGTACTGA
This sequence comes from Argentina silus, assembly GCF_951799395.1. NCBI lineage: Eukaryota > Metazoa > Chordata > Actinopteri > Argentiniformes > Argentinidae > Argentina > Argentina silus. The sequence continues at coordinate 1,784,742 of NC_139655.1, read as the reverse complement.
AACAGCGCTCCTAAAAGTCACTAATGATCTACTGCTCTCCGCTGATGCCGGATCCCTCAGCATCCTCATCCTCCTTAACCTCAGTGCCACTTTCGACATCGACCACTCCATCCTCACCACTCGCCTTGAGTCCTGCCGCGACAGATTATCCAACGAGAACCCACTCCAGTCCTCCAAAACCTCCACTGGCTCCCAGTCAGATTCAGGATTCAGTTTAAGATTTTCCTCACCACCAACAAAGCCCTCAACAACATGGCCTCCTCCTATCAACCCTCCTACCTCTCTGACCTCCTCCTCCAGCGAACCTCCTACCCACCTGACTACTCCAGTCAGCTAATGTCAACCTCTTTGTCCACATCACCAGGATTAAGCAGCGGCCTGGGGGGACCGGGCTTTCTCCACTGCAGCCTCCACTGTGGTCTCCTCATTGATATACCCAAACCAGCTCAGAGCACTACCCACACATCAGTGAACACAGAGAAGGGGTAAGTAGTGGATAGATATATCAACAAATAAAATCTGTGAACCTGCACGGTGGACATTTTTAAATGAGGAACGTTTGACAAGGACATCAGGATTTCAAGGGCCATGGTTCAAAAAACACGGTGACATCTGTACTGATCTTTACATTGTACTGTATGTAAAAATGTATTGAATTGTTTATTGTTTGGTATTTGCCATATCATCTCCACAATTCAGGAAATAACTTTACCAACTGTGCAACCACTGTCCAACCATTGCAATTTTTTTTGCATGATTTCACATCATGGTTAGTTTTTAAAGCATTTAAAAGTGCATTTATAAGGCATTAATAACTGGCTCCTGAATGCAAGCTCTTTATTTGGCAAGCACCAAGTGAATATCGAACAATCTAAACTAATGAGTTATAACTGTTTGTTGATGGTTTATAATTGAATAATAAACTGCTTATAAGTGATTTATTAACTAATTATAAACCATTTATAAACGCTTTACAAACGTGACCTTAATGTAAAAGTTGAATAGGTATCAGAAAGCTTTTATCAGAGCTGATAATTGGTCGTTTTTGGCACATTTTACAGTTGAAATGGTGTGAACAGCTTAAAAGGTATATGAGCGACAGTGGTTAAAAATTGCGTCTTTTGCTTTCAATAGACCTCCAAATGACCTCCGCTTAAAAGTTAGAGGAGGAGTAGCAGGTGGAAGAATTGGAACTATAAAAATAAGTTCCAAAAGAGGCTTTGTGGTCTTGCAAAGTCTTATTTTGGTCGTGAAAAAGGTTTAAAGATGTTTCCATAGATTGATGTGCTGGGGGTAGTAGTTGAAAGAAACCTTATTATGGTAGCGGTAAAAGTTAAAGATGGTTTAATCGGTTCGTTGGTTGGATGGACAGAATGTTACATTGATAAATAGATAGGTAGGATGAGCCAGGGGTATTTCAGTGGAGTGGGTAGAGAGTTGGTTGGTTGAGTGGTAGAGAGTGGTAGAGTTGGGTGGTTAACCGCATGAGAATTTTGGGAGTTAGGAATAGCTTAATAGTTTAAAAAGTTGAATAGGTTTCAGAAAACTTTTATCAGGGTTGCTGAAGCAAGCCCACTTAAAAAGTATGTCGAAGAACAATAGTTTGACTTGCTGAAGCAACCCCACCTAATAATAATAATAATAATAATAATAAATATGTACTAGAACAATAGTTGGACTTGCTGAAGCAAGCCCACTTAATTCATATTATTATCATCATTAGGGTCTAAGCCCATACGGCGTAGAACCCTATTGTGATTGTTAAGGTTTTGATTAATATTATTGTTCAGATGCCATCGCTCACTTTCCTGTAAGATGTTTCATGCTAGAGACTTGAATTCAGTGCCACATGTGCCACCAGATCTGCCCACAATTGTCTGCTGACTGGGAACTATTTTGAGAAATTAGCATTTACAAATAAATTATAAAATACGCCCGTTTCTGGCTCAGGTCTTTGTTGCTTGATAAGGTGTTGTTCATAGTTCCAACATCTAAGGTTCATAGGCTCCCTCTAGAGGCTGTCAGAGTCTGATAAAGTACAGGAACAGCAGCCATGGTTCAACACATTAATACAGTAGGTAACCACAGTCAAGTAATTAACTTCCTGGTCTGAATGGATGTCTTTGTGTGGATCGGCAAAGGACAGGACACTCGTATCAGAGTAACTGAGGTACAGCCTTTTCCCTATAGAATATAACAAATTGATATGAGATTGTATTTCTGTATAGGCGCCCTGGTTGCATACTGCAGAAGCATAATGCTGTTACTGATGTTACAGTTGGTGGTCACTGCCCGAGAAAGCCAACGTTCAGTAACTGCAGACATTTTTTGACTGAAAATTCTGGAGAAAAAAGCCCTTAAAAATGAAAACAAATATATGGATTATTTGTTATATATATATATTATTTGTGGACATATACTGTCTAACTATGTGGTTACCATGCTTATTTATATAAACTCTCAGCTGCTAGTCTCTATTTTTCTCAGTTTCATTATTTCGCCAGCAACTGTACTTTGGCTTTGTAGGGCAGTATAAGTTGGTGGTATTTCTCCAAAGGTAAAGCGGCTGAACACATTATAGAGCACTTAATGACTTCATAAAGTAAGAGAAGCACATACTTACTATGTATAACCTTAAATTATTTATGTTGTAACTTAAATTGTAATTGTATTTATGTATAGATGGCGTCCTACAATGCAGACACAAAATGCTGATGTCCCAGATAGCATTATTCAGAAAAGACAATTTGGTTACAATTACAGCTGGTGGTCTAGTTTGGTTGAAGATTTATTGAGAAGGTAAATATGCCGCACACATTATGACTTCATCAAGCAGAACACACACATTCGTGTTATTAATTGTATAAATGCCTCTAGATTTTGAAAATATTCTCATTTTGATAAAGATTATGTTTTTATTGATGTACTTTTATTGAACTAGAGAAGTCTATGGTGCCCGGGAGTACGGGAGGTGACATGGGCTGAGTTTTTAGTTTTTTTATTGTGCACATAAAGAACAAAAAATGCTTCACTGTCCCATTACTTATGCAGGAAACTGTATATAGAATTCACTCATTTTCAAGAACTACAACCACAAATGCACTGCCTATGGCTGGAAACTTGTTGTTTCTGAAAATCACTGAATTTAAAACATAATTTCTCTGAATTACATTATGGGGGGTAATTTCGTAAGACCTTTTTCCTATCTTTTTGACTACAGAACGTAGAATGTCACCGTTTTCAAATATGCAGACACTGGTATGGTGGTGGGGATAATGAATATGAGGTAAAATGTACCTGAAATAAATACATGTAAAATACGACTTTGCAAGCCCACAAAGTTTTTTCAGGAACTATTCATTTTTGGAACTACTTGTGTTGTAGTGGCAGGATAATGAACTCTGAGGTGTGCACTGATAGGGACAATTATGTTGATTTATAACCGGTCGGGAAAAAGGCGGCTAGGCGGTGAGAAGAAAGCAGCACACTCGCGGGAGGAGTGTTCAGCTCCCCGTGGACCATCAGTAACCTGCCCTTAGCGCCCCGCCTGTCTCGCCGATGGGCAACTCTGATATCGCGCTGATTGCCCCTTGCTGACTGGGAACGCAGACTTTGTTTTATAGAATGAATTTGTGGGCACGCTTTATATTTCATGCGCACGCTTTAGTTATTTGTGCGCACAACTAAAAAATCTCAGTATATGTCACCTCCTGGACTCCGTAGAAGTCACATTGAGACATCATTTTAAAGCCCTGGCAAAGAATGCATCACACATATAGATGCTCATACACAAGAGTGACAACATACTGTACAACACAACATAAAACATACTGTACAACACAACATAAAACATACTGTATATCACAACATAAAACATACTGTACAACACAATATAAAACATACTGTACAACACAATATAAAACATACTGTATATCACAACATAAAACATACTGTACAACACAATATAAAACATACTGTACAACACAACATAAAACATACTGTACATCAATGGATGGATTTGCTTGGACTGATCCACACATAGATATACTGTCAGACACTGTTCTATTTAAATGTTTACATTAAACAGAAGCGCTTATCCAGAGTGACTTACAATAACTACATTTGTCTAAAGTAAATTAATCAACTATACATCTACCTATCTCTGTGGTTCCACATCTAGCAACCACTACACAACCTGCCAACCCTCAGAATACAGACACCAGTCCACAGCAGAGGACCCCTCAACAGCCATGGACCCCTACATCACCAGGCACCCCTCAACAGCCATGGACCCCTACATCACCAGGCACCCCTCAACAGCCATGGACCCCTACATCACCAGGCACCCCTCAACAGCCATGGACCCCTACATCACCAGGCACCCCTCAAGAGCTAGTGAGTTTTTAACGCACAAATTATCAGCAGGCAAATGCCACCATGACACAAAGGAAATAATATTGAATAATTGAACGTTGAAAATGCAATATAATATTTCCAACACACAATGTTATAAAGTGCATTCACATGATACAGCAATCCACAATTATGAACTGTGTGTCAAAGATGTTGATGATGACATCATAACGTCACAGATCTGGATTGCGTTGTACATGTTCACTTATACAGTCCTTAGTCTTCAATATGACCTCACTTGGGATTCAAACCTTATGATTGGCATCTTATAGATTTTCCTGCAAGGCCACCGGGTCTTTGGCAATGTTGAAAACCGCCCTTATATGAATGACCAACAAAGGTCCTTTGGTGCATTGTTTAAATTCAACTAGCTCACATTCCTTCTACAACGACCAAGAACACAGTAGAAAGAAGAAACAATGAACCAAAAGTGAGATTGCGTGTTTATTTTCGTTTACAGGAGAATGCACGAGTACATCACTCAACGTGTATCACCTAGAGATTCATAGACCTCATCATGGGCGCACACAGAAGAAGCCACTGCAGAAAAACATGCAAGGTACTAACCCTAACACTAACGATAATTTTGACAAAAGTGCATTACGTATGTTTGTTTGCTAAGTTATGCTTCTAATGCTAATGTTTGCTAATACCTTCCCCTGACAATTCACCCTTACCCTAACCAGTCAAAGTTAATGCCTAAACCTAAGCCTAAGCACTTGACGTAATTGCCTAATGCTGAGTAACCACCACATAAGTATTGCCTAGTTGCATTGTGAACATAGTGTTATTTTTTCAATATATTTGTTTAACTATTTAGTAGTAGTAGATTTCACGTTACAATAACGTGCATATGAGCATATTACGGTGGCCTTGAACTATTGTTTTTTTCATGCATGTCTTGCTAGGAGACTTTGTTGGTAATACATGTGGAAATATGGGAAGTACAACAAGTAAAAAATACAGATGGTGGCTGACATGCCCACTGCACTGACTAGAAAAATTGCAGAGAGAACAAACAATGAAGCAGAGTTGCTGAATTTCTACTTTTTTCATGCATTTTTTCATGCATCAAACTCGCTCATACCAAAAGTGAGATTGCCAGTTTTTCAAAATGTGGAAAAGGTGAAGGGGTCTAAATCCTTTCCAAAAGCACTGTACATGTGTACATGCTGTATATGCCAAGTCTCCTCCTTAAATGTAGCACCTTTTCATTATAATGCATTCATGTATGTATTAAGACTAAGATGAATCTGGGCTTAGAGTTTTCCTCTTATCACACACATAAAATGCTGTTGAGCTGTCATACTTGACCAGAACAGGTGCTTTTTGGGGGCCCTAATTGGGTTTGCGGCACCAAAAAGCTTTAGTAGATTGAAGAATGTCATATGTTTATTGTTTTGGTCAAATAATGCAGGTGTTGAGAGCCCTCAATATCAACAGACTGCTCCACAGCCCAAGACACCTCCACAGGCCCCTCCATATCAAAAGACCCAATGTGCCAAGTTGACTCTACAACCCAACCCCTGTGATCTTTCTGTTACCACCTCACGGCACAATACCTCTCCAAAGGCAGAGTACTCATATCAATGGAAACCTCCACTTCTCAAGCCAGTAACGCATCCACATGCACCAAACGACAGCCTTCCACTTCCAGCAACTCCTAGTGCACCATTTACTGAACAAGGTGAGGCTCATATATTCACACTACCATGTAATGCATGTGCCGAATTGCTCGCGCATAGACCTGGCTAACATAGACCCGTGCCTCGATAGGAGACCACAACAGGGGGTCCTAATTGGGTTTGCGGCACCAAAAAGCAGATAGATTGAAGAATGTAAATTCAATCATATGTTTACTATTTTGGTCAAATAATGCAGGTGTTGAGAGGCCTCAATATCAACAGACTGCTCCACAGCCCAAGACAACTCCACAGGCAGAGAGACCTGCACATCCAGAGACCTCTCTACATCTACAGACCTCTCCAAAGCAACAGAGTCTCTCAGCGCTAAAGAATCTTCCAACATCAGAGACTCGTCCGCACTCAGAGACCACTTCAAATCCTGATAATCATCTGCATTCATGGAGGCCTCAACAAACATTGATATCTACACACAAAGATATTCTTCCACACCCAGAGACCCCTCCACATCCACTAGAGACCCAATTTCCGCTTAAGACCACCCCTCAGCCCGAGATCCTTCCATATGCAGCGGCTTCTCCACAACTAGGGCTTCTACAGTCTGAGAGCCCTCCACAGCCTATCCACATCTATCAGAGACTACCTCCACATTCACCAGAGAACCGTCAACAGCTAGTGACCAGTCCACACCGCATGAGTCTTCCACATCTAGACATTCTTCTCAAGCCAGTAACGCATCCACATCCACCAAACAACAGCCTTCCACTTCCAGCAACTCCTAGTGCACCATTTACTGAACAAGGTGAGGCTCATATATTCACACTACTATGTAATGCATGTGCCGAATTGCTTGTTAATTGCAGAACAGGTGCTTTTTGGAGGCCCTAATTGGGTTTGCGGCACCAAAAAACTTTAATAGACTGAAGAATGTAAATTATTCTACACAGATCCAGCTAACAGTGTGAGACTGCTTGGGACATAGGAGGAGTGTATTTACTGGGTAACATAATTATCAATTCAAAATCTGAGCAAATCACATGACTATGAGGCATGGCTCCATATCGAGGCAGGCATAGTACTCTGAGGCCATGATGGTGGCTACTGTCACCAGTCAAACCTGCAAGGTTTTTCGCGGAGCCTGTGGGAAGGATATCCAATCACATTGCACTTTAAAATCAACGTGTTTAAAAGAGGATACATATTTTAGTGACGTCACTGTTGATATATACAGTATACAGTACTTTTCATTTTTCACGGACACACGTGGCTTGGACGTGCTTGTGACGTGCCTTCAATTCGGTAAAAAAACTAAACAAATATGCTTCTTACGTGACTTAAGCTATGAAAGAAAAGTCACCCTCCCTCCCACCCTCAGTCACCCTCCCTCCCTCCCTCCCTCCCTCTACCCAGTGTAAATGATAGAAATTATCAATGTGTTTTTTTACATTTTTGAAAGAATGATAAAAATCAAAACATTTGTGAATCTATATGATCTTCCTGCTTATACAACAGTCAATAAATCATGTGTTCAAATCCCCTTCAGAGATAGAGATGGACATCACACTTCAAGGGAGAGAAACAGAATGATAAGAATTCAACTCTGGAGGAGAAGAACAGTTAAGATGGTCTGTCGGTTTATTTAATATATCTGATGTTTTAACCACAACTGCCCACTTTCTTCCAGACATGAAGTTGTACCAACTAGGAGAGGAGATGTACAGACCGCCAGGAGTCAGTAGGAAAATGGAGGAAAAGAACCAACAACTGGAGGAGAAATACAAAATGGTGGATGGGACACAGAAACAACTAAGAGGTGGACAACTAGAGGAAATGAACCAGAGACTGGGAAAGAAGGACCAACAACTGGAGGAGATGAACCAGAGACTGGGAGAGAAGGACCAACAACTAGAGGAGAGGAACCAGAGACTGGGAGAGAAGGACCAACAACTAGAGGAGATGAACCAGAGACTGGGAGAGAAGGACCAACAGCTAGCAGAGAGAAACAAGCAGTTGAAAGACAGAGACAGACAAGTGGAGGATGTGAACACTGAAAATATGCAACTTGGTAAGATTTGAAAAAAGCATTTGATGGTGATTCATTATATGTTGACTGTATGTACAATACTCATATAACAGTACCACATTTGTGGATATGAGTGTTGTTTCTTTCCTGCCCACTGTCAACAGAATTCATGTCCCAGTTTTCCTCTATAATTTCAGCACAACAGATATGTGATCTGAAGACTGAAGTAGAGAGACTGAAGAGTGAGGACTCAGCCCAGATGACTGGTGAGTGTGATGGAGAAACCTCCATGATTTCAAGAGGCTTCGAATTCTATGTTTATTTCCTCTCAGAACACAGAACTAATTCCTAATGTTCCTTAGTGTTCTAAACATTCTAACAATTAAATGGTTGGTGTATCTTGCGTACACCAGGCTTTACGTTGGTAAAGTGGAACGTCACTTGCAGTTTTGGGGACACAAACAAGCGCTCAGTGCTGTAACCAGGGGACACAAACAAGCGTTCAGTGCTGTAACCAGTGCTGTAACCAGAGAATGGCTACAAACTTCCTCCCACTGTATCACTACTAGTGTTCATTATTATTCATTTCGATTTCCCCATCATCCGAGAAACGGGATGATTTCCTGACAATTGATTCAAGTTTGCAGCAACAGTGCTGTGTTTAATTGATGAAATCGGAGAGGGGACTATGATTCCGTCTCTGACCGATCGTATGTCACAACCTTTTTCTCCGACATCACTTTGTGATTTTGACGACACTACGGTGAAAGATGCGTCTTGCCATAGACATTTTTTAGGAGTTTCATGGTGACGTGATTAAGCACATCATAATAGCGTACAAAGTGGAGAGTGTAGCCTAAGGGGCAGTCTCCCCCAAAAAGCGAGGCGTGACGCTTCTGTATCTGAAACAGCGGCCTTCAAAGCGGAGTGGAACAAGACGTCACCGTTGTTGCTAGGCTACCTGACACAGTGCTTTAACTGGCAAGGTAGCTAACGATTAGCGATTATGCTAACACAAACTTCGTACACATTTTTATGCTAGTAATAGAGTAGCTTGCTAGTAAGAGTGGGTCAAATACATTTAGAGACTGTTTGTTTCATACAAAAGTCGTGTATATTTGTTTCAGAAACTGTAGTGGAAGACATCCTAATTTTCCACAGAAGTATGTGAATTTTCAGTTTGTCCTGCCCCTCCGTCAATTTGATTAGTTTCTTGGCCCAAAGAGACATTGATGTGCGGCGCAACTTTGCAAAAGTTTAACAAAACTCAATATGAGGGCGTCTGGAGTGCTCCTCTAAAAACAGTGAGGCACGAGTGCGCAAACCACTTCCTTCACTTTGAAAACAACGGTGAAAAGGAGCTGGCGAATTGAAAAACGCGTCTGTTGGACACAGCCCCAAATGCAGTAGACACATAGCCTAATGAATGTGGGAATCATATTTTGATATATCAACACAAAGCTGTAAGAATCAGAATCTCTGAGACTGATAATGAATCAAATAAGCACTACAGGTTCCTGTAACTTGTTAATCTGGCTACCAATGCAGCTGTAGGAGTGTTGCCTAATGCAGTAGGCCTATAATCTAACGAATTTGGGAATCATATTTTGCGTGAAGTTTGTTATACAGCATAATTCAATACCGAAACTTGGCCTATCAATATGGAAACCAAAGTTGTGTAACCTTGGTTTGTAGCCAGTTGCCTTTGTAACCAAATACGTTTCTGTTACATGGTGATGGTTTGAATGAAATGTGAGACTTTGTAAATCTTATTGTGTTCCCATTTCCTGTTTTGTTTCAGATATCAATCAGGTACACTTATATGAAGGTAATTGGCACCTTGCATCTACTGCTGTCTTGAATGATACATGAATGAATGAATGAATGAATTAATGAATGAATGTTTTATTCATCTGTTTCTCTTTTTTATTCACCTTTTCTGGTTGAAGGTGAATCATCCCTTTCAGATTCCTGCACAAATGATTGTATTCAAAACTTCAAAAGGATTAATTCATAAATCAGTAAAAACATATAGTGAATAAAGAAAAACATTCCATGTCATGTTTGTTTTTATGTTCTCTTCAGTGGATGTCACTCTGGATGTGGACACAGCTCACCCTCACCTGCAGATATCAGAGGATAAGAAAATAGTCCAGTGGAGTGATGAGGAACTGAGACAGTTGAACAATGAGCAGCATTTTAACGAAGATCCTTATGTGTTGGGCACTTTGCGCCGTCCTACGAGGGCCTTCTGGGATGTGTGTGTGGAGGGAAAGGATGACTGGGTGCTTGGTGTTGCCAAGGCAACAGCTAACAGGAAGGGCCAGTTAGTTTTGAGCCCTGCCAATGGCTTCTGGGCAATCAGGCTGTCGAATGGGCAAAGACTTAAAGCCATGGATGATGAGGAGTATGTCCTAAATATGACACTTCCAAACACAGTCAGTGTCTATTTAGATTGTAAGGAGAAGAAGGTGACTTTCTATAATGCAGAGGATGGCTCACTCATTCACTCATTTGACGATGGACCAGGTTATGAGGATGAAGTCTGTCCACTTTTCTCAACCTGGAACAATGATGATGTTCCTATCAGGATTCTGTCCAGCTGCAGCAGTAGCAAAACAGCATAATGCTCAGGAAAAGTAGCTGCTGTGAGGTTGTATGGTGTAGGACCCTGGTGCAGATAGGAGACCAGGCGAGGGAATGCAGATGAAGGCAAATAGGCAACTTGACTTGGTATTTAACTAGGGAAGATGCAAGGAACATTAGAGAATACATAACACAGGAATACTAGAGACAGCGATCAACAGAAACAACCTAGAGGCGATTCCAAGCAAAGACAAAGCACAAACAAAACACATTTCTGAAAGGGAAGAGTCCTTAATTAGTGATTGGCAACACCTGTGAGTCCATAATCTCTGGGGGCGATCTCTGCCGCCCTCTGGTGGCCAGACGTAACTGACAGCTGCTGCAGTTGCAACAGCCAAAGGGGATCCTAATAAACTAAACAAACTTGTTTCTGTCAACAAAACAACGATGATGACAACAATTGCAACAATTGCAGATATTGAACATTAGGAAATACTATACTTCCTACCTGTGAATACTTGATGATGCAGGGATACCTTTTTTCTACTGGACAATATGTATTCAATTTCACACAGCAGTAAAGAATATGTTTTTAAAACTGTGAATACTTTTTCCTCATTTTCTTTTAAGAGACATGTATCAATGACTGTATCTGTTGCTTAATGCCTCACAATATTTTTTCAATTTTCTTCAGTCGGACATTTGTTATTTTAATTATATTTGAGTAATTTAAACATGCCGTAGATTATTTTCAGGAAAATTACTGGCCCACCCCTTGTTTTGGTTGGTTTAATGTTAGAGATGGGTCTGGGGACCACTCTAAAATTCAAAGACAGAGCTCTGGATCCAAGAACTAACAGTCAATTATATTAAAATTATATTTCAGATCTTTACTTGCTTACAAATTAATTGTTTACACAAACTTATATTATGCCTTATATGTTGGGTTATGATAAGACAGTTGTGCTGAATTCATTAGGCCTATAAAAGTCATATTATTCAATGGTTATATAACACACATTTCATTCACCATTGAACAGCAGAAGAAATCCCAGATTGTCCTTTTAAAGTGAATTAGCTTTAGTACTAGCATCTCCCTACGAACACAGAGAAAGGTGAGCCGTAGTGTCCAGCACCACTAAGCCTAGTCTCCAAGTCTTTTACAGTCAGAGTCTGCACCTTACCATTGTTATCAGGACCTAGGTAACCTGCTGACACTGGGGGACCATCGTTTCTAAGACAACAGTACGCGCTCCAATAATACATAGCAACCCTCACACCACTACCTATCAGCTCACCACCAGCCACCAACCAGTGACAACAAATCACCAGTGATAACAAAGGCCCTACGACCAGCACAGGTCTTTAATACTCTAATATTATACTTTAATCTAATCATAATACTAAATTGGCTTTAATCTGAATTAAAGGCAATTTAATTCAATCCAGATACACACTGGCAAGGTTGCACAGCCTTTACTGTTCTTAAAAAAAGTATTCAAATAATATTTTTTCAGCTATAAATTCATAAAAACCTTTTTTAAGAAAAGTAAAGGCTGTGCAACCTTGCCAATGAAAATAAATAATACATATTTGTATAAATTCATAGAAGCCTTTTTTTTGGGAAAAACAACGTTGTCAGTGTTTGGTTTTAATGACATTGGTTTTATATATCTGTATTGTATGACTAAAGTGCTTTTGAAGTTTTATTTAAAAGAAATAATAATAATCATCACCTTGGGCAACATCGTACACATTGTTTCCATCACAATGAGCACATTGTCTGAACGCACCGTTAAAGAGCTATTGAGATTTGAAGAGCTGAATATCTGAGGAATATCCAATATGAAACTAACTTTACCACGGTCCTTGTTAGGGGGTCAGTGACAGTTACCACTTTTAAAACTAACCTCAAGACCCACATTTTTAGAGCTGCATACGGTTTTTATATGATGTACAATGTCTTGAGACCTTGGTGAAAATGCACTTAAAAAATTAAATAAACTTGAAACTTGAAACCCAGGTTTTGTCATAATTGTCCCACTGGTGTCTGAGATATCGCGTGTGACATACGAACATACAAACATGTGCACGGACGAAGACAGATCCACAGTCCCCTAACTGATTTCATTGTTGGGGACAACAAACATTGTATAACTTCAAGACATTAATAAAACTTTTATTTTGATCGAATGGTCGGTCAGTCCGTCTATTCATTTTAGTGGTTCCATTTTTCCAGTCCAATCTCTCAGCTCTTTACCAAAAAAGTGTCAGGGAGACCGCTTTGTTGTTAAAATCCCAGATTGCTCCTAACTGGAGTTAATTCTATTTAAATCCAGTTAATTTAGGAAGTGACATGAATCTACAATTAACAAACGGAAAAACATTTCAGGCCATTTGGGATGTTTTTGACTAAATAACGTCAATCGAAAATCTCAATTGAAGATGCATTTTAGTCTAAGAATAGGTTTAATTTTGGAAACCTGTTTAAAAATGAATGTTCTTTTTTCCATCATTGAATTGTAATGTCTATGTACTTCCTGAATTTAAATTGAACTGACCCCAACCATGCATCTAAAGGTATCATTTGCTAAAGACTCAGCTGTATGTCTGGGAGCTAACATGAAGGTAGGATTAATCACCACACTACTGTACAGTAGTTCAATAGACTACTAACATCACACCAACAGGATTTTGCAAACACCTCCTTCCTTATCAAGTTATCAAAGTATCTAACAAAACAATCAAACTCAATGAACTCTAGTCTCGTCCACTTACAGTACTACAGTATTTGAGGATCTGTTCAGCCATGACTGCTCTTACGTTTTTAGGCTTAGCCTGTAGAGGGAGCCTCTATACCATTTACAGTATGTTGAAGCTATTGTATGCAAAGTTTATACAAAAATTCAAAGTTTTAAATAAATGTACTTAATTTAGCTGAATTACAATTCTATATCATAATATATGATATTACATTATGAAGATATGGATATTGCAGTCTTTTTAAAAGTACATAAAGTAGTTAAATATTACTGTCACTGTAACAAAGGGCTATTGAGAGAAAACGAAACAGTTGTCATATCTGAAGACTACTTTCACATCTAAAGTCTCCATTATAGACCTGTGTTGCCAGCATTCAGGTAAGAGGCTCTTGTGTATTCATTTAAAACATCTTAGATTTAGTATTGTTATGTAAAGCCAAAGGATTTTATAAAATTCCAATGATACGTTCAACAGCAGGGTTTTGAATACTGTACCTTGCACATTTTGACCACAGGCTTGCTCTGGTTATGAATGTACTGTAACTACTGTACAACAGTTTGAACAGGGAGGCTAAACATCACCTGTTATCTTTTCCAACAATCGCTTCATACTACAGGAAACCACAGTGTATATTATCAGTTATTTCATGTATATTTGCCAGTTAATTTCTGTATATTACTGGATATTTTGACCGTAACCCTAATAGTGAAAAACAACACAGTGATTAACCAATAAACAAACAAACTGATATCAAATGCCACGCACATTTCAAATTAACGTATCAACCAAACTTAATTCATTGTCTGTTTCCAAAGTAACGTCTTGGGGAATACAGCCATTTATGGAACCAGCTCACAGCATTGTGACACTTTCAGATAGAAATATTGTGCAGAACAGACATAACTGTCGTATATAAAGCATCAATGTTTGTGACTTTTCTATCTGCAATGTTAAAACAAAGAACAATGTCCATTCAACTTGATATATTTCTATGTGCGCATTTGTTACCTTTCTGGACTTTGACCGTGGTTTTATGTTCCTTGACAGGTGCACAATGGAACCTTTTATTCAAGCAGTTTGTTTTCTGACCTTCCTCATCATATTTACTCCATGTTCATTTGCTGCAGGTAAAAACACTGTTAACATTAAATGTCTTGAATTTAAATCATGAGGTGTCTGGTTTTGAATTTCAGCAGGTTTCAAATATGAGTGGGTCTTTTTTGCCAAAATGTGGTAAAACATGATATTGACATGATATTGCCACACATATTTCCATATGTGAAAGGAAACTTTGTGTAATTTTAACAGACCCTTGGTCCAGTACATTTTGAGCCTGAGTCTTATCAGTACGTCCTTCAAACCACACTCTCACACTTGATCTTATCTCCCACCAGATAACAAGGAGCTGAACCTTGTCGTCCCTTCTGATCCTGTTGCTGCCTTCGCTGGCCATGACATCATCCTTCCTTGTTACATCTCTCCTCAAACCAGTGCTGTTGCCATGGAAATCAGGTGGTTCAGGGATGGACATTTCGTTGACTACATGTACCTGTATCAGAGTGGAAAGGTGACAGAGGGGACGGGCTATGAGGGCAGAGTGAGTCTGTTCACCCAGGAGCTGGAGCGAGGCAATGTGTCACTGCTGATGAAAGACGTCAAAGTGTCTGATAGGGGGCACTACACATGTCATGCCAACTACTTGGAATGGATTCAGGAACTGTCAATTGCCCTAAAGGTTACACGTAAGTGGAGGTTTCACATGACATTGATTTAAACCCTAAAGGAAAGTACTTTATTCAGGACAGGTGACATTTTGAATAATACATGTATTTACTGTACAAATACTGTATAACATTGAAACGTTCAGAATCACTTACAACCTGATATTTGCAATGATATTGTATTGTACTGTATTACTTCCATCTCTTTTGAGCAGAGCAGGGCAGTGTTCCCAGGATCTCCATGGTAAAGCACCACAGAACGTTCATCCAGCTGAGCTGCAGCTCAGAGGACTGGTACCCAGAGCCTCAGATGCTGTGGATGGACCGCAGTGGGAAGGAGATGACCTCAGCACAGACAGACAGACCCAGACAGACAGAGGGAGGAGTCCTGTACTCCATCACCAGTCATGTTAGAATAGGGATGGACCAACTGGAGGGAGTCACATGTGTGGTGATGTCACAGAACAGGGGATCCAGGCTGGAGTCTGCACTGCAGATGACTGGTAGGTTTAGGATCTGAGATGAGCTCACCGATGTAGTTGTGCTCATAGTACAGTGCGTTTAACAACTCATCAAGTATCTGTTTTGTCAGACAGTTTGTTGTAGGACTGTAGTGTAAGTGTTTGAACCTTGTCTAAATAAGTTTGAGATGCGGATCCCTGGTTTGATAGGAGGTGGTACCCTGTTGACCTATGACCTTCATTGTCTCCTTTAACAGAGGAGTTCTACCACATAGGAAGTGGTACCCTGTTGACCTATGACCTTCTTTGTCTCCTGGAACAGAGGAGTTCTACCTGACCAGCATGCCTGACCGGGTTTACATCTCTGCATTTGTGGTTCCTGTGTTTCTGGCGCTGGTGTGTATCACTGCATCTGTGCTCCTGATTCGCCATCAGAGAAGAGGTTTGTTTCTTTATTATTATTCGTAAACATCTCTTGTCAACTTGGTGGATGGCTAGTAGTATTGTCCTCGCCCAACCAATGCCATGAAAAATACAGATGGTGGCTGACATGCCCACTGCACCGACCAGGAAAACTGCAGAGAGAACAAACAATGAAGCAGAGAGGTTGAATTTCCACTCCTTTCACGCCCGAATAGGATTTGCGGCACTAAAAATCTTTCGTAGATTGAAATGTAAATTCAATTATGCGTTCATTGTTTTGGTCAAATAATGCAGGTGTTGAGAGCCCTCAATATCAACAAACTGCTCCACAGCCCAAGACACCTCCTCAGACCACTTTACAAGGCTTTACAAGGCCTCTCCATATCAATGGACCCAACATGCCAACAACTCAAACCCTTAGATCCTTCCGTTACCACCTTACAGCCAAATCACATTGTACTTTAAAATCAACATGTTTAAAAAAGGATACATATTTCGACAAAAAGGATACAGGATAGCTGAAGAGAGAGGAATCAGCTCATCTGCTTGGTAAGTGTGAGAGAGTCTGGAGGAGAATTATGGAATGGACGGATTCAGGAGAGACAATTGAGACAGAATAATTAATGCATCAACTGAATCAGTAAAATCACTTCATGGTGTATTCAACTCAGATGGCTGTTGATTGCCAGAGAAATGTAGATGAGAGAAATTATCACTCCCCACTCTCTTCCAGACATGGGAAAGAAGGACCAACAACTGGAGGAGAAGAACCAGAGACTGAGAGAGAAGGACCAACTACTAGAGGAGAGGAACCAGAGACTGGGAGAGAAGGACCAACAACTAGAGGAGAGGAACCAGAGACTGGGAGAAAAGGACCAACAACGAGAGGAGAGGAACCAGAGATTGGGAGAGAAGGACCAACAACTAGAGGAGAGGAACCAGAGACTGGGAGAAAAGGACCAACAACTAGAGGAGAAGAACCAGAGACTGGGAGAGAAGGACCAACAACTAGAGGAGAGGAACCAGAGACTGGGAAAGAAGGACCAACAACTAGAGGAGATGAACCAGAGACTGGGAAAGAATAAACAACAACTGGAGGAGATGAACCAGAGACTGGGAGAGAAGGACCAACTACTAGAGGAGAAAGACAAACTACTGGATGAACTAACCAAACAGCTAGCAGAGAGAAACAAGCAGTTGAAAGACAGAGACAGACAAGTGGAGGATGTGAACACTGAAAATATGCAACTTGGTAAGATTTGAAAAAAACATTTGATGGTGATTCATTATATGTTGACTGTATGTACAATACTCATATAACAGTACCATGTTTGTGGATATGAGTGTTGCTGCCCACTGTCAACAGAATTCATGTCCCAGTTTTCCTCTATAATTTCAGCACAACAGGTACGTGATCTGAAGACTGAAGTAGAGAGACTGAAGAGTGAGGACTCAGCCCAGATGACTGGTGAGTGTGATGGAGAAACCTCCATGATTTCAAGAGGCTTCGAATTCTATGTTTATTTCCTCTCAGAACACAGAACTAATTCCTAATGTTCCTTAGTGTTCTAAACATTCTAACAATGACATGGTTGTTGTATCTTGCGTACACCAGGCTTTATGCTGGTAAAGTTGAACGTCGCTTGCAGTTTTGGGGACACAAACAAGCGCTCAGTGCTGTAACCAGAGAATGGCTACAAACTTCGTCCCACTGTATTAGTACAGTGAAACATTTAAACATTTTTACATTCATGGCATTTAGCAGACGCCTTTATCGAAAGTAAAGGTTTGTAGTAATGTATCACCTATCATCGTCTCCTCTAAAAACAGTGAGGCACGCCACTTTGGCGGAGTGCGCAAACCACATCCTTGACTTTGAAAACAACGGTGAAAAGGATCTGACGAATTGAAAAACGCGTCTGTTGGACACAGCCCCTAAAGCAGTAGGGATATAGCCTAATGAATGTGGAAATCATATTTTGAGAAATCATCACAAAGCTGTAAGAATCAAAACTGATAATGAATCAAATAAGCACTACAGGTTCCTGTAACTTGTTAATCTGGCTCCCAATGCAGCTGTAGGAGTGTTGCCTAATGCAGTAGGCCTATAATCTAACGAGTAATCATATTTTGCGAGTGAAGTCTGTTATACAGCATAATTCAATACCGAAACTTGGCCTGTATCAGTATTTGTATTTTCAGACAAATTACTGGCCCACCCCTTGTTTTGGTTGGTTTAATGTTAGAGATGGGGCTGGGGACCACTCTAAAATTCAAAGACAGAGCTCTGGATCCAAGGACTAACAGTCAATTATATTAAAATTATATCTCAGATCTTTACTTGCTTACAAATTAATTGTTGACACAAACTTATATTATGCCCTATATGTTGGGTTATGATAAGACAGTTGTGCTGAATTCATTAGGCCTGTATAAGGTCATATTATTTAATGGTTATATATCTCACATTTCATTCACCATTGAACAGCAGAAGAAATCCCAGTGAATTAGCTTTAGTACTAGCATCTCCCTCTGAACACAGAGAAAGGTGAGCCGTAGTGTCCAGCACCACCATGCCGAGTCTCCAAGTCTTTTACAGTCAGAGTCTGCACCTTACCATTGTTATCAGGACCTAGGTAACCTGCTGACACTGGGGGACCATCGTTTCTAAGAGAACAGTACGCGCTCCAATAATACATAGCAACCCTCACACCGCTACCTATCAGCTCATCACTCGACACCAACCAGTGACAACAAAGGCCCTACGACCAGCACAGGTCTTTAATACTCTAATATTATACTTTAATCTAATCATAATACTAAATTGGCTTTAATCCGAATTAAAGACAATTTAATTCAATCCAGAGATATACTGGAAAGGTTGCACAGCCTTTACTTTTCTTTAAAAAAGTCTTCAATTAATATATTTTCAATTATAAATTCATAAAACCCTTTTTTAAGAAAAGTAAAACCTTGCCAATGAAAATAAATAATAAATAATACATATTTGTAATAATTCATAGTAGCCTCTTTTTTTTTTTTGAAAAACAAAGGTTGTGCAACCTTGTCAGTGTGTCTCTGGTTTTAATAACATTGGTTTTATATATCTGTGTTGTATGGGTAAAGTGCTATTGAAGTTTTATTTAAAACAAATAATAATAATAGTAACCTTGCGCAACATCGTACACATTTTTTTCCTTTACCACGGTCCTTGAGACCTTGGTGAAAATGCACTTGCTAAATAAACTTGAAGCTTGAAACCCAAATTTTGTCAAAATGTTTCCATTGGTTGAGATATCGCGTGTGACATACGAACTGTGGCAGCCGGCGGGGAAAGGTGACAGAGGACAGATATGAGACAGCGCGATCGATCCAACCCATGCCCATATTAGAGCTTCCTCCTCAAGGAGCGCACCGGGCTAAATGGTCGCACAACAATATCCTTGAATATCCTTCTACATGTACCTTCGTGTAAGTGTTACATTTGTATACCAGAAAAACAGAATAAAATAATGTAATGTAATCAAAATTCCCAAATGGTATGTAATATTTCAGCGGAAACAACTATTTTTGAAGTAGTAGTACTGTATCACCAGGTTTGTGTTCATTGATAAGCAAATGTGTACAATTGAATAGTTTGTTTGCTACAGTATGTGCACATGTGTATGTGTGTGTTCAAGTGTGTGTGTGTGTGTGTGTGTGTGTGTGTGTGTGTGTGTGTGTGTGTGTGTGTGTGTGTGTGTGTGTGTGTGTTAAGAGAGAGAGAGAGAAAGAGAGAGAAAAGTGAGCAGTGAACAATTACCTTTATCTGACTGAGCAAGA
>NC_139655.1:1718483-1759687 GCF_951799395.1 Argentina silus | reverse complement strand
TTTAAAGAAAAAAGAAAGAAGAAGAAAAATGAATCATTATTACTATATAATCTATTAAGTGTATTTGTCATGCTTTATAAAGTCATACAGTACAATGCAAGAGACTTGAACGTACAGACAGAATGGAATACAGTAGATGCAATTAATGACAGACAGCAATTGAATTGTACTTCCTAGTACATGCACCTTCATGTCAGTGTTACATTTCTTAATCAGACAAACAAAATAAAAGAAGAAACACAATGAGAAAAGTAATCAAAATTGGATATAGTATTTCAGCTTACAAGACTGTTTTTGATGTAGAAGTACTGTATTACCAGGTTTGTGTTTATTCAAAAAACAACCATTTAAACGTTTGATGGTCTTCTTGCTATTTGCTTACTATTGTTCATTTTTAGTATATACAGTAATCTATTAAGTTTGTTTCTAATGCTTTATGAAGTCATGCAGGACAATGAAAGAGACTTTACCTGAACAGTGCCAGAAGAGTAGAATAGATTAAATGAAATCTACTCACTTCATTGCCTGACTGCCTTGCGATCTCAGTTGGATCAGCACCTGCAATGTTTAATAGTATGTATAGATATCGTTATGTGGTTAAACTAATAGCAATGAAATTAAAAGTTCACTCTTTTAGAGGTTTTAGCATATTTTGGACTTATTTTTAACAAAGGGTATAAGGTGAAAGGTCCAAAGGAAATTAACCATCTCCTTACGTGTGTAATACAAAATGTTATCTATCTTAAGAGTAAAAAACAAACGGCTACAGAGAGTATTTATTAAATCTTTTTCACGACCAAAATAAGACTTTGCAAGCCCACAAAGTTTCTTCTGGAACTTATTTTTCTAGTTCCAATTCTTCCACCTGCTACTTCTCCTCCAACTTTTAAGCTACATGGAGGTCTATTGAAACTAAAAGACGCCATTTTTTAACCACTGCCGCTCATATACCTTTTAACCCTCCTATTATGTTAGGGGTCAATTTGACCCGATTCAATGTTTACTGTCTCTAAAAACATGGTTAACATACTTTTTTCAGCCAGATTTTTTATGACTTTTCCTAACTTTATGGGGTAAACATGGTAAACATGAAATGAACCAAAAAAATTTAAAAACATGTCCTGTACACATTTTGTACGCAACGGTCGTGTTGGGGTCATTTTGACCCCTAGCACTATTGTTCTATAAAACCCTGATTTCTATCTCGTTTTTGTTGTGTTGGATGATACTGAGGGCACCTACACGTTCGTCTGTGTGTGTGTGTGTGTGTGTGTCTGTCCTTCCTTGTGTGTGTGTGTGTGTGTCTGTGTGTGTGTCCATCCGTGTGTGTGTGTGTGTCTGTGAGGAGAAAACATAGTTCCCACGAGATCTCTGATCATTCAAGAAGCAATGAGAGAGGGAGGACATATTTCCCGTGAGAACTCTGACAGGACTCATAACAACTATGACAGTTCTCATAACAACTATGATAATTCTCACAGCATGGGGGGTGGGGCAAACATATAACCGCGGGAATAATTCTCGCAGTATGTGGGGTGGGGCAAACATAGTTCCCACAACAACACTGATAATTCTCGCAGTATATGGGATGGGGCAAACATAGTTCCTGCGAGAACTTTGATAATTCATGCAACATGGGGGCGGGGACAACCTTATAATAAGGGCTGCACACACAGCCCTCTAAACCATTCTCTTTGCATTTGTGCCTCAACTAAACATTTTGAAAATGACCACCAGACAGAGGAAAAGATTTGCTGCCACTGAGGTTCTGTCACAGATCTTTCAGGATGGAAGTGATATAGATGAGGATGTGTCTGAGACAGAGGATAATGTTGAGGAGGACTCTGATTATGCGGCATCCTCCTCTGACGAGAATGAAGCCAGTGAGATAGGACATTCTGACCCTCCTGTGGTTTCTCAAACACAAATAAACCCCCTTGTCATATCTCAACCACCAAGAAACATGACATCCAAAAATGGAAAGCTGCTATGGTCTGGATCCCCAGTTACAAGACAGGGTAGACTGACTGCAGCTAATGTCATCAAAATGGTTCCAGGCCCCACCAGATATGCTAGCAGTCATATAAAAGACATACAATCTGCATTTAAACTCTTTAATGAGCACTTAATATCAACATAAAGCCCTGCAAACACCAAAACATAATTAGTTTTTCATTTTAGGTCAATGAATGAGATAGTACAGTGATTTGCATATTTCGCATATATACAATACTTGATGTATAAGGGGAGGTTGGGGGCAGTCATGTATTATTTACTGGGCTATAAAGATGGTCAGTAGAAAGGCCTAAAGTAGCTGAGAAAGAAACTTGGTTAAGACTTTCCGTTAAAATCATTTTCTGCATGTTTACATTGCTCGGGTCAAATTGACCCGAAACATCAAAGTTGTAAGTTTATTTGAACATAATAGGAGGGTTAAGCTATTCACACCATTTCAACTGTAAAATGTGCCGAAAACTACCAATTATCAGCTTTGATAAAAACTTTCTGATACCTATTAAACTTTTACATTAAGGTGACGTTTGTAAAGCGTTCATACATGGTTTATAATTAGTTAATAAATCTTATAAGCAGTTTATTATTCAATTATAAAGCATCAACAAACAGTTATAACTCATTAGTTATGGACCAGTGACCAGTGGACCATACGACCAATGGACCAGGTTATGAGGATGAAGTCTGTCCACTTTTCTCAACCTGGAACAATGATGCTGATCCTATCAGGATTCAGCCCATACTGTAAATACTACTACGATAAATACAACTACATTATAAATACAACTATTATTATGATTATGATTATGATTATGATTATGATTATGATTATTGATGAATTAATAATTACTAATTTCAGTTTAGCAAAATGAAATTCAAGTTCAGTCTTTAATGTTTACCCAGACTAACACAGAAAAGGACAACATTTCAACTCCAGTTGCATTTAAATGTTGTAAACCGATACAAAGTTAAAAATAATACAGACATATTTGTAATCAGGCTGGTATATAGAATGGAATACTGTATATTTTTCATTTAATGCTCTATAAACCATGAACTGAAGCGGTATCTAGAGGGAGCCTCTAAACCATAAAACAGATGAAAATAAGAAACTTCATTGTTATATAACAATGTAATTAGAAGAAATACTGGAATTTGTTTTGCTACTGAAAGCATTTAACGGTAACTAGACAAACATAATGTATTATTCAGATGTTTTTTTTCTACATCAAAGTGTGGTTAAACACTACTGATTGTAAAAGAAAAAACTTGTGAGTGGAAACAAAAGTGTTTACTTGATCTTAAACTGACAGACTCTGCTATAGACGTGTGGTGTTAGCGTTCAGGTAAGAATCACTATAGTTTTAATTTAAAAAGGATCCAATACAATGCCAGGTTGACTTGAGTTAAGCCCTGGATTAATAATTATCAAATTAACTCTGAAAAGAGCGTTAGGCCTTCAATGCTCTGATGGCAGTGTGTTGTTCTTTGTCAATCCAATTAATGAAATCTACTCACCTTAAGTTGATTATTAACACCTGAACAAAGGTTTATTCTAATCTTAGGCAAGCAGTAAATATCCAGTGTAATTCGAAACCTCAAGCTGCAGCTTTACTGTCCCTCTGGGAGATAAGGCCTCAGCCAGGTTAATCATTAATACAACATTGCAACTTTCTGACTGCATTTGTTACATGCAGGACAGGAAATCCACATCATATTCTGCTCTCAATCCCAACGCAACTTTGTTCACATACCAAGGTCTTTGTTGCCAATTCCCACCTCAAAGGAGCTTAGAATCTAAAACACTCAATCAATGAAGGAATCACCCTTGATCAGCTCTAGACTAATGACAAACACTTTTTCAGTCAGGCTTTCTGAGCATTTTTTGATGATGACTGTTGTTCCTGCACCTCCTCTAGAGGGCGCTAATGAATAATAGATTCAGAGGTATGCTCTTGTGCTTGAGAGAAAACGAAACTAATTTCCTATTTGAAAAGGACTTTCATATCTTAACTCCCCTCTACAGACGTGCATTGCTGGGAATTGGGTAAGAATCTCTAGTATTAATTTACTTTATTTGAGTTGTTACAGTACCTGACACATAATGATTTGATATGTAATGCATATATATGTATATATACAGAATATTAATACATTAAACCGTGAGCTTTTGAATGAATCATGAATGTCATTTTGACCTTGTTCATTTATCTTCATGGATCAAAAACATATTGCCATATTTGTGAGAAAGGTGATTTTCTGTTCCTCAACACCAATATGCAGGTAGTTTCATAACTTTTTCTGTGTATCATATGACTAGATTATTAGTGCTACTGTTGGCTTCAACCACAGGTCTGGAATCAGAGATCCCTGCCCTGAATCCTAACTGTACCCATAAGGGGGATGAGAAATATCTGACCTTGTATCAGTGGTTAGCGGTAATGTATACCTACAGTACTGTGCCACAAAATATCTTGTTAAATGCAATGCTGATCTTTACAGGAGCTGGGATCTCTTCAGGAGGGTGCAACATTGGAAGGGTTCAGATAGAAATACATTGTGTAGAACAAGTGTAAATATCTGTGATGTTTAGGGAGTCTTGTTAGCTGCTCTATGAATTACATTTCTATCTGCAAGGCTGAGGATGTTTAACCATTGAATAACAGCTCTGCAGATGTATTTTTAATGACTGTAACAGTTTTCTAATGTCTTGTACTACTTCTACAAGTACTAGTACTACTATTACTACTACTACAACTTTATTACTACATAAAGCCCAAGTTTTATATTCCATGTCAGATGCATCATGGGACTGTGGATCCAGAAAGCCTGTTTGCTGAAATTCCTCATCGGTTTTGTGGACTGTGCACCCATTGCAGGTTGTACAACTTAAAACTATGAATGATTCGTTTAATAAATTCTCTCTGTAGCCGTTTGTTTTTTACTCTTAAGATAGATAACATTTTGTATTACACACGTAAGGAGATGGTTAATTTCTTTTGGACCTTTCACCTTACACCCATTGTTAAAAATAAGTCCAAAATATGCTAAAACCTCTAAAAGGGTGAACTATCAATTTCATTGCTATTAGTTTAACCACATAATAATATCTATATCTATATCTATCTATACATACTATTAAACATTGCAGGTGCTGATCCAACTGAGATCGCAAGGCAGTCAGATGGATGGTTTGCATTTCATATACTACTGGGAGTCATGGGACTGTTATTGATTTCATCTTTTCTACTCTGCTGTCAAGGTAAAGTCTTGTTCATTGTCCTGTATGATTTTATAAAGCATGAGAAACAAACTGAATAGATTACTGTGTATAGCAATAATTAATAATAGCAAGCAAATAGCAAGAAAAGAAAAAACATCAGACGTTTACACGTTTGTTTTTCAATAAACACAAACCTGGTAATACAGTACTTCTACATCAAAAACAGTTGTCCAAGCTGAAATATTATATCCAATTTTGCTTACTTTTCTCATTGTGTTTCTTCTATTATTCTGTTTTTCTGGTAAAGAAATGTAACACTTACATGAAGGTGCATGTACTAGGAAATTCATTTCAATTGCTGTCTGCAGCAATATGTTGTCATATTTTCAAAACAATAAAAAATGTGTAATCTGTGCATTTTATATACTACGAGTATGGTACCAATGGTACTGTCATTAATTGCATCTACTGTATTCTATTCTGTCTGTACCGTTCATGTCTCTTGCATTGTACTGTATGACTTTATAAAGCATAACAAATACACTTAATAGATTATATAGTAACAATGATTTATTTTTGTTCTTCTTTCTTTTTTCTTTACAGGATGTTGGCAAAAGAAAACGTCTCACTCACCTCTTGCTCAGTCAGATGAAGGTAATTGTTCACTGCTCACTTTTCTCTCTCTCTCTCTCTCTCTCTCATGCTCTCTATCTCTGTCTCTCTTTGTGTCTCTCTCAACACACACACACACACACACACACACACATACACACACACACACACACACACACACACACACACACACACACACACAAACACACACACACACACACACACACACACACACACACGTGCACATACTGTAGCAAGCAAACTATCAAATTGTACACATTTTCTTACCAATGAACACAAACATTGCACTTTAAAATCAACGTGTTTAAAAAAGGATACATATTTTAGTGAGGTCACTGTTGATATATACAGTATACAGGACTTTTAATTTTTCACGGACACACGTGGCTTGGACGTGCTTGTGACGTGCCTTCAATTCGAGTCAAACAAATATTCTTCTAACTGTACGTGGCTTGAGCTATGAAAGAAAATCAGCCCCAGAGATATGACTATATATAATATTAAGAAATAATAGAAACCGAAATCACAGTCCAAAACTTATTAACTTATTTTGCCAACTTTGAGTACAATGTTTAACATCAGTTTCAATGGGGGAAAATGCTGTAGTTCTCCCTATGGCCACATGGTAGGCAGCTTCAAAAGCAGGACTGCTCCCCTGGAGGTCACTGAATATCGTTTACACACTTCAGTCACACTCCCTCCCTCCCTCCCTCCCTCCCTCCCTCTACCCACCCTCTCTCTACCCTCCCTCCCTCTACCCTCTCTCTACCCTCCCTCCCTCCCTCCCTCCCTCCCTCCCTCCCTCCCTCTACCCACCCTCTCTCTACCCTCCCTCCCTCCCTCCCTCCCTCTACCCACCCTCTCTCTACCCAGTGTAAATGATAGAAATTATCAATGTGTTTTTTTACATTTTTGAAAGAATGATAAAAATCAAAACATTAGTGAATCTATATGATCTTCCTGATTATACAACAGTCAATAAATCATGTGTTCAAATCCCCCTCAGAGATAGCGATGGACATCACACTTCTAAAGGAGAGAAACAGAATGATAAGAATACAACTCTGGAGGAGAAGAACAGTTAAGATGGTCTGTCGGTTTATTTAATAAATCTGATGTTTTAACCACAACTCCCCACTCTCTTCCAGAAAAGAGGAACCATAGACTGGGAGAGAAGGACCAACAACTAGAGGAGAGGAACCAGAGACTGGGAGAGAAGGACCAACAACTAGAGGAGAGGAACCAGAGACTGGGAGAGAAGGACCAACAGCTGGAGGAGAGAGACAAGCAGTTGAAAGACAGAGACAGACAAGTGGAGGATGTGAACATTAAAAATATGCAACTTGGTAAGATTTGAAAAAAACATTTGATGGTGATTCATTATATGTTGACTGTATGTACAATACTCATATAACAGTACCATGTTTGTGGATATGAGTGTTGCTGCTGCCCACTGTCAACAGAATTCATGTCCCAGTTTTCCTCTATAATTTCAGCACAACAGATATGTGATCTGAAGACCGAAGTAGAGAGACTGAAGAGTGAGGACTCAGCCCAGATGACTGGTGAGTGTGATGGAGAAACCTCCATGATTTCAAGAGGCTTCAAATTCCCCATGTTCCCATTTCCTGTTTTGTTTCAGGTACACTTATATGAAGGTAATTGGCTCCTTGCATCTACTGCTGTCTTGAATGATACATGAATGAATGAAGGAATGAATGAATAAATGCTTTATTTCTCTTTTTTATTCACTTTTATTCACCTTTTCTGGTTGAAGGTGAATCATCCCTTTCAGATTCCTGCACAAATTATTGTGTTCAAAACTTCAAAAGGATTAATTCATAAATCAGTAAAAACATACAGTGAATAAAAAACAACATTCCATGTCATGTTTGTTTTTATGTTCTCTTCAGTGGATGTCACTCTGGATGTTGACACAGCTCACCCTAACCTGCAGATATCAGAGGATAAGAAAACAGTCCAGTGGAGAGATGAGGAACCGAGACAGTTGAACAATGAGCAGCATTTTAACAAAGATCCTTATGTGTTGGGCACTTGGGGCCGTCATATGAGGGCCTCCTGGGAGGTGTGTGTGGAGGGAAAGGATGACTGGGTGCTTGGTGTTGCCAAGGCAACAGCTAACAGGAAGGGCCAGTTAGTTTTGAGCCCTGCCAATGGCTTCTGGGCAATCAGGCTGTCCAATGGGCAAAGACTTAAAGCCATGGAGCATGTCCTTGATAAGACACTTCCAAACAAAGTCAGTGTCTATTTAGATTGTAAGGAGAAGAAGGTGACTTTCTATAATGCAGAGGACGGCTCACTCATTCACTCATTTGATGATGGACCAGGTTATGAGGATGAAGTCCGTCCACTTTTCTCAGCCTGGAACAATGATGATGTTCCTATCAGGATTCAGCCCATACTGTAAATACTACGACGATAAATACAACTACAATAATTATTATTATTCATATTGTAATAATTATGATAATTAGAAAAATTATATTATGAACTAGAACAAATCAATTCCAAAAGAAACTTTGTGGGCTTGCAAATTCTTATTTTCAAATTGTGTCTATTCTGAATCAGAGCCAAGATAATATATAATCACCTTTACTTTGTCCTAAATGAATTGTCATACAGTCCACTCAGGTGCCAATATATTTAGACACACTAGTCTGGCACCGTGAGATTAGCAACCCAGAGGCTCAAAGTAATCAGAAAGCCACAGTGGCTGTGGTGAGATGTAATATGGGTTCTTTGTCACCTCAGCAAATATTAAATATGTAAAATATAAATATTCAAAATATTAAAATACATTAAAATGTAATAGATGAAGCTGCTCACCTGCTAGTTCCTCATGTCAGATTATGCAGTAGTGTTGCATGTATAACAACAAGTGTATGACTAGGTTATTCAATGTGTATGTTCATCTATCTAAAACATATTTTTTCTGATTGTTAGGACGCAAGATCATTCAAGGGTAGGAGGAAAAATCGACTTTGTATTTCTAAGATTTGTTGTGTTTTTGGAATGATTCATCTTGTGAAAACATAATTGTACTCTGAATGAGATATGTATTTAGCAATTGTGAACATATTCATGTGATAAATTCATGTTTAAAGACAAAGACTGTTTATTGGCCATGCAATCAATTGTTGGAATGGTCATTTTTGCACAATTTTTGCCCCCTCCGAGACAACACACACACACCTGGATATGATGCCAGCAACCTTCCAGTCACCAGCTCACATCCGGCTCCCTCCTGGAGTGGGGATCAAACCAGCAACCTTCCGATTGCTGGCCGGCCTCTCTAACCTCCAGGCTACCTGCCGCCCTATGTTTATATATGTTACGTGATAATTGTATGTAATAAATGTGATTGATCATACTGGATGTAACATATTACATTTTGTAACTGTTTCTAAACTGTTTCTTAAATTTAATTACACAGTACATTGACTCAATTACAGAACATAAATGTTCAAGTATATTTACTTTTACTCCAATGAAGCTAGAGAAATCAGAAATGGTAAAAACACAAATAAATCATGCTATTCCTATATTGAGATGCACACACCTCAGGAAGTGACTTGGAGACCATGAAAATGCTTCCAGATATATTTCTACGTATGATTTAGAAATTGTAGCAATGTTTTTTTGTAAAAAAAAAAAAACATTTTTTAGTTTAAGTCAGGGAAGGACAGCAGAGTTATGTTTATTATAGTGCAACATCGCTTCTGTGGCCGTCCATTTGGTATGACTAGTGTTAACAGACATGACACCAGCTGAAAACGCAGCCGAGAATTGTATTAAGACCAAGCAGAATCAATGCTTTTACTGTTGACTTTGCCACATGTCTAGAGCCATGAGCTGAAAGGAAGGCGCACCAAGCTCCGAACCAAGACCGTTAAGACGCCCAAAACTAACATCTGCATGCGTGTGAACCAGCTGTCACCTGACGGACAGCTAAGGTGTTTGACTTGGACAGCCGAACTACCGAACTACCGCTAGCAAGTTGTCCCACCCGTGGACCTTCGTTTAGGATGACTAGAGTTAAAAGCAGCTAAGTTGACGCTCCTCCATAGCATTCAGCAGTTGTGACATTGTTGCACTGGCTATGAGAGTACGTTTTGTGTGGTCGTCCCACCCACCACCCCCAGCCTCCACCCGCCACCCCCAGCCTCCACCCCCAGCCTCGCCCCATACGGTCGCTCTGTAAGAAGCCCATGGCGGGTTTCTTGGGCTCTCTGCCATATTGTGTACTTGTTTGTCGTGGTCGTTTAACTCCAGGCAGGGAGTTCTACAGAGCCATCCAATATACGTCAAGCTTAAATGTATTACCATTGTCACCCAATAAATGGTTAAACTGCTGCTAGTGCCGTGAACTGTATATATAGTATATAGTCATAAAATCAAGACCATAACCGAGGAGTATGGGAGTATGAGATTAGTAACATGACCTCAAATAATAATAATCGGGAAATGCATTGATATTTGATGGATCTTGCACTGGATTTTAACCACAGTCTCCCACATACTCAACTGAACTTGGCTGAACTTATTATCTGATGAATTAATTCTTACCAATTTCAGAAGATTATTTTTATGTTTAGCAAAATTAAAGTCAAGTTCAGTCTTACCCTGTTTACCCTGACTAACACAGAAAAGGACAACATTTCAACTCCAGTTGCATTTAAATGTTGTAAACCGATACAAAGATAAATAATACAGACATATTTGTAATCAGGTTGGTATATAGAATGGAATACTGTTATTATATTTAATGCTCTATAAACCATGAAC
Source organism: Argentina silus (assembly GCF_951799395.1). NCBI lineage: Eukaryota > Metazoa > Chordata > Actinopteri > Argentiniformes > Argentinidae > Argentina > Argentina silus. Next base: position 1,749,012 of record NC_139655.1, on the reverse strand, counting down.
TGAAGCGGTCTCTAGAGGGAGCCAAGGTCTTTGTTGCCAATTCCCACCTCAAAGGAGCTTAGAATCTAAAACACTCAACCAGTGAAGGAATCAACCTTGATCAGCTCTAGACTAATGACAAACACTTTTTCAGTCAGGCTTTCTGAGCATTGACTGTTGTTCCTGCCCCTCCTCTAGAGGGCGCTAATGAATAATAGATTCAGAGGTATATATATATATATATATGCTCTTGTGCTTGAGAGAAAACGAAACTAATTTCCTATCTGAAAAGGACTTTCATATCTTAACTCCCCTCTACAGACGTGCATTGCTAGCAATTGGGTAAGAATCTCTAGTATTAATTTACTTTATTTGAGTTGTTACAGTACCTGACACATAATGATTTGATATGTAATGCATATATATGTATATATACAGAATATTAATACATTAAACAGTGAGCTTTTGAATGAATCATGAATTTCATTTTGACCTTGGTCAAATAGGTGGTGTTGTATACTGCAGACACAAAATGCTGATGTTCCCAATACCAATTCCAAATGGTGGTCTAGTTTGGCGGTATTTAGAAGGTAATGATGCTGCACACATTATGACTTTATCAAGGAGAACACGCATGTTCTGGTTAGGAATTATATAAATGCCTCTAGATTTTGAAAATATTCTAATTTTGAAAATGATTCAATATCCTGGACATACAATTGTCTTTATGTATAGGTGGCGTCGTATACTGCAGACACAACATGCTGATGTTCCTCATACCAATTACAGTTGGTGGTCTCGTTTGGCGGTATTCAAAAGGTAAGGATGCTGCACACATTATAACTTTATCAAGGAGAACACGCACGTTCTGTTCTAATTTCGAAAGTAATTCAATATACAATATAAGACAACAGAAGTAAGCTAAAAATATGTTTTTTTTTGTATTTACTTTTATTTAACTATGGTGCCCGTGAGTACCGGGACGTGACATAGACTGAATTTTTGGAGGTTTTTTTGTGCACAAAAAGAAGAAAACATGGTTCACTGTCCCATTACTTACGCAGGACACTGTATATGGAATTCAGTGATTTTCAAGAACTACAACCACAAATGCACTCCCTATGGCTGTAAACGTCCGTAGTTTCTGAAAATCACAGAATTACCCTCAATTACATCATATGGGGTAATTTCGTAAGACTTTTTTCCTATCTTTTTGACTACAGAATGTAGAATGTCACCGTTTCCAAATATGCAGACACTGGTATGGTGGTGAAGATAATGAATATGAGGTCAAACATCGGTGAAGTGTCCCTTAAATGTACCTGAAATAAATACATGTAAAATAAGACTTTGCAAGCCCACAAAGTTTCCTCAGGAACTTCCTTTTCATGTTCAATATGCATTCCCAAAACCAGATGACAATTTACTTTTCTCTCAAACTATTTCTTTTAACTACTTGTGTGGTAGTGGGCAGGATAATGAAGTCCGAGGTGTGCGCTGAAAGAGACAATTATGTCACTATCAGTGTACACGTCGTCATTCATTATCTCTTACGTAAAAGACGAGAAGACAAACGTTTTGCTGTTTCAATAAATTAATGTAACGACCCTGTGTAAGGCCCATTAGCAGCTCCGCCAAGGGAGTTAACTCTCTTGGTGTTGTCGCTAGCTCGGCCGGTTTGTAAGCGGAAAATTGTGAGTTCGATACCCGCTTAAGACAAGCTACTCTACCCCGCCGTTCGTGTCAGAAGTGGGATGGCGCCCGTGAGGCCATCGGAGAGGCGTGTCCACGTGAGCGACTCGGTGCCCTGCCGTTCGCTACATTTTGACAAAAGTTCGTTTGTTTGCTAAGTCCTGCTTCTAATGCTCATGTTTGATAATACTTTCGCCTGACAATTCACCCTTACCTTAACCAGTCAATGTTAATGCTTCAACTTAAGACTTACCACTTGAAGTAATTGCCTAATGCTGACTAACCACCACATAAGCATTGCCTAGTTGCATTGTTAACATAGTGTTATTTTTTCTATATATATTTTTTTTTACCATTTAGTAGTAGTAGATTTCACGTTACAATAACGTGCATATGAGCATGTTACGGTGGCCTTGAACTATTGTTTTTTTCATCCATGTTTTGCGAGGAGACTTTGTTGGTAATACATGTGGAAATATGGGAAGTACAACAAGTAAAAAATACAGACGGTGGCTGACATGCCCACTGCACCGACCAGGAAAACTGCAGGGAGAACAAACAATGAAGCAGAGAGGTTGAATTTCCACTCCTTTCACGCCCGAATAGGATTTGCGGCACTAAAAATCTTTCGTAGATTGAAATGTAAATTCAATTATACGTTCATTGTTTTGGTCAAATAATGCAGGTGTTGAGAGCCCTCAATATCAACAAACTGCTCCACAGCCCAAGACACCTCCTCAGACCACTTTACAAGGCTTTACAAGGCCCCTCCATACCAATGGACCCAACATGCCAAGTTTACTCAACAACTCAAACCCTTAGATACCTTCCGTTACCACCTTACAGCCAAATCACATTGCACTTTAAAATCAACATGTTTAAAAAAGGATACATATTTCGACAAAAAGGATACAGGATAGCTGAAGAGAGAGGAATCAGCTCATCTGCTTGGTAAGTGTGAGAGAGTCAGGAGGAGAATTATGGAATGGACGGATTCAGGAGAGACAACTGAGACAGAATAATTAGTGCATCAACTGAATCAGTAAAATCACTTCATGGTTTATTCAACTCAGATGGCTGTTGATTGCCAGAGAAATGTAGATGAGAGAAATTATCAATCCCCACTCTCTTCCAGACACGGGAGAGAAGGACAAACAACTGGAGGAGATGAACCAGAGACTGCGAGAGAAGGACCAACAACTCGAGGAGATGAACCAGAGACTGGGAGAGAAGGACCAACAGCCAGAGGAGAAAGACAAACTACTGGATGAACTAACCAAACAGCTAGCAGAGAGAAACAAGCAGTTGAAAGACAGAGACAGACGAGTGGAGGATGTGAACACTAAAAATATGCAACTTGGTAAGATTTGAAAAAAACATTTGATGGTGATTCATTATATGTTGACTGTATGTACAATACTCATATAACAGTACCATGTTTGTGGATAAGAGTGTTGCTGCTGCCCAATGTCAACAGAATTCATGTCCCAGTTTTCCTCTATAATTTCAGCACAACAGATATGTGATCTGAAGACTGAAGTAGAGAGACTGAAGAGTGAGGACTCAGCCCAGATGACTGGTGAGTGTGATGGAGAAACCTCCATGATTTCAAGAGGCTTCGAATTCTATGTTTATTTCCTCTCAGAACACAGAACTAATTCCTAATGTTCCTTAGTGTTCTAAACATTCTAACAATGAAATGGTTGTTGTATCTTGCGTACACCAGGCTTTACGCTGGTAAAGTGGAACGTCGCTTGCAGTTTTGGGGACACAAACAAGCACTCTGTAACCAGAGAATGGCTACAAACTTCCTCCCACTGTATTAGTACAGTGAAAGATGTGTTCATTTAAAAATGTTTTACATTTATGGCATTTAGCAGACGCCTTTATCGAAAGTAAAGGTTTGTAGTAATGTATCATCTATCATCGTCTCCTCTAAAAACAGTGAGGCACGCCACTTTGGCGGAGTGCGCAAACCACATCCTTCACTTTGAAAACAACGGTGAAAAGGATGTGACGAATTGAAAAACACGTCTGTTGGACACAGCCCCTAATGCAGTAGGCACATAGCCTAATGAATGTGCAAATCATATTTTGCGAGTGAAGTTTGTTATACAGCATAATTCAATACCGAAACTTGGCCTGTATCAATATGGAAACCAGAGTTGTGTAACCTTGGTTTGTAGCCAGTTGCCTTTGTAACCAAATACGTTTCTGTTACATGGTGATGGTTTGAATGAAATGTGAGACTTTGTAAATCTTATTGTGTTCCCATTTCCTGTTTTGTTTCAGATATCAATCAGGTACACTTATATGAAGGTAATTGGCTCCTTGCATCTACTGCTGTCTTGAATGATACATGAATGCTTTATTCATATGTTTCTCTTTTTTATTCACTTTTATTCACCTTTTCTGGTTGAAGGTGAATCATCCCTTTCAGATTCCTGCACAAATTATTGTATTCAAAACTTCAAAAGGATTAATACATAAATCAGTAAAAACATATAGTGAATAAAGAAAAACATTCCATGTCATGTTTGTTTTTATGTTCTCTTCAGTGGATGTCACTCTGGATGTGGACACAGCTCACCCTAACCTGCAGATATCAGAGGATAGGAAAACAGTCCAGTGGAGAGATGAGGCACCGAGACAGTTGAACAATGAGCAGCATTTTAACAAAGATCCTTATGTGTTGGGCACTTTGGGCCATCATACGAGGGCCTCCTGGGAGGTGTGTGTGGAGGGAAAGGATGACTGGGTGCTTGGTGTTGCCATGGCAACAGCTAACAGGAAGGGCCAGTTAGTTTTGAGCCCTGCCAGTGGCTTCTGGGCAATCAGGCTGTCCAATGGGCAAAGACTTAAAGCCATGGATGATGAGGAGTATGTCCTAAATTTGACACTTCCAAACAAAGTCAGTGTCTATCTGGATTGTAAGGAGAAGAAGGTGACTTTCTATAATGCAGAGGACGGCTCACTCATTCGACGATGGACCAGGTTATGAGGATGAAGTCTGTCCGCTTTTCTCAACCTGGAACAATGATGATATTCCTATCAGGATTCTGTCCAGCTGCAGCAGTAGCAAAACAGCATAATGCTCAGGAAAAGTAGCTGTTGTGAGGTTGTATGGTGTAGGACCCTGGTGCAGAGAGGAGATCAGGTGAGGGAATGCAGATGAAGGCAAATAGGCAACTTTACTTGGTATTTAACTAAGGAAGATGCAAGGAACATTAGAGAATACATAACACAGGAATACTAGAGACAGCAATCAACAGAAACAACCTAGAGGCGATTCCAAACAAAGACAAAGCACAAACAAAACACATTTCTGAAAGGGAAGGGTCCTTAATTAGTGATTGGCAACACCTGGGAGTCCGTAATCTCTGGAGGCGATCTCTGCCGCCCTCTGGTGGCCAGACGTAAGTAACAGCTGCTGCAGTTGCAACAGCCAAAGGGGATCCTAATAAACTAAACACACTTGTTTTTGTCAACAAAACAACAATGATGACAACAATTGCAACAGATATTGAACATTAAGAAATACTATACTTCCTACCTGTGAATACTTGATGATGCAGGGATACCTTTTTTCCACTGGACAATATGTATTCAATTTCACACAGTAGTAAAGAATATGTTTTTAAAACTGTGAACACTTTTTCCTCATTTTCTATTATTAAGAGACAGACATGTATCAATGACTGTATCTGTTGCTTAATGCCTCACAATATTTTTAAAAAAATTTCTTCAGTCTGACATTTGTTATTTTAATTATATTTGAGTGATTTAAACATGCCGTAGATTAGTTTTGTTTTGGTTGGTTTAATGTTAGAGATGGGGCTGGGAACCACTCTAAAATTCAAAGACAGAGCTCTGGATCCAAGAACTAACAGTCAATTATATTAAAATTATATTTCAGATCTTTACTTGTTTACAAATTAATTGTTTACACAAACTTATATTATGCCTTATATGTTGGGTTATGATAACATTTTACATTTACATTCATGGCATTTAGTAGACGCCTTTAGCAACTTACAACAATACATTTGTTTAAGTAAGTGAATCATCTATCCAACAGTCAACATAAGACAAAGTAATCAATGCTCACACCAGGGGCCATTGGCAGTCGTAATGCCAGTAGGCTATTTTTATTGGGGGTAGTGAGGGTGAAGCGGTCTTCAGGAGGGACTGTTAAGATGTAGCCTGAAGAGATGGGTTTTCAATCTACGGCGGAAGATCGGAAGTGACTCTGCAGTCTCTGACAGTAGTGGGAAGCTCATTCCACCAGGACAGTGAAAAGCCATGCATCCACGTAGAGGAGGTGGTGGAGGAGGCGGGGAGTCTGGCCAAGAGTGCATTGCAGTAGTCAAGGCGAGAGATTACAAGTGTTTGGACCAAAAGTTGTGCTGCTTCTCTGGTGAGGAATGAACGTATCCTTCTGATGTTGGAGAGGAAGAATCTACAGGAGCGTGCTGTCGCTGTGATGTTTGCCACACAGGATAAGTGGTTGTCAAGGATCACCCCAAGGTTCTTGGCTGTATGGGAGGAGGTCACAGTAGAGTTTTCTACTGTGATGGAGAAGTCTTGGAGAGGGCAGGCTTTCCCTGGGAGGAAGAGCAGCTCAGTCTTGTCAAGGTTGAGCTTGAGGTGGTGGGCTGACGTCCAAGCAGAAATGTCTGCATGACGTGCTGAGACACATGTTGCCACCTGTGAGTCAGAAGGGGGGAAAGAGAGAAAAAGTTGAGTGTGATCTGCGTAGGTGTGGTAGGAGAAACCATGTGAAGACATTACAGAGCCGAGAGATTTGGTATAGAGAGAGAACAGTAAAGGCCCAAGGACAGAGCCCTGGGGGACACCAGTGGTGAGGGGTCGTGGAGAGGACAGCGATCCTCTCCACGTCACCTGGTAGGAGCGACTGGCCAGGTAGGATGCAAACCAGGAGAGTGCAGAGCCAGAGATGCCCAATTCTGAGAGGTTGGAGAGAAGGATTGGGTGGTTAACTGTGTCAAATGCAGCAGACAACATAGATAACATCAACCCGCGCCGCGATACTAGACCAGAACAGGTGGTTTTTGGAGGCCCTAATTGGCTTTTTGGAGGCCCAAAAAGCTTTAATAGATTGAAGAATGTAAATTCATCTACATAGACCCGTCTAACAGTGTGAGACTGCTTGGGACATAGGAGGAGTGGATTTACTGGGTAACATAATTATCAATTCAAAATCTGAGCAAATCACATGACTATGAGGCATGGCTCCATATCGAGGCAGGCATAGTACTCTGAGGCCATGATGGTGGCTACTGTCGCCAGTCAAGCCTGCAAGGTTTTTCGCGGAGCCTGTGGGAAGGATATGCAATCACATTGCACTTTAAAATCAATGTGTTTAAAAAAGGATACATATTTTATTGAGGTCACCATTGATATATACAGTATACAGTACTTTTAATTTTTCACGGACACACATGCCTTGGATGTGCTTGTGACGTGCCTTCAATTCGGTAAAAAGAATATGCTTCTTAGGTGGCTTGGGCTATGAAAAAAAATCGGTCCCAGAGAGAAGACTCCATATAATATTAAGAAATAATAGAATCCGAGTCCAAAGCTTATGAACTTATTTTGCCAACTTTGACAACAATGTTTAACATCAGTTTCAATGAGGCTGCATGGTCGGCAGCTTCAAAAGCAGGACTGCTTCCCTGGAGGTCACTGAATATCGTTTACACACTTTAGTAACCCTCCCTCCCTCCCTCCCTCCCTCCCTCCCTCTATTCAACTCAGATGGCTGTTGATTGCCAGAGAAGTGTAAATGAGAGAAATGATAAATGTGTTTTTTACATTTTTGAATGACTGATAAAAATCAAAACATTAGTGAATCTATATGATCTTGCTGCTGATACAACAGTCAATAAATCATGTGTTCAAATCCCCTTCAGAGATAGAGATGGACAACACACTTCTAAAGGAGAGAAACAGAATGATAAGAATACAATTCTGGAGGAGAAGAACAGTTAAGATGGTCTGTCAACCACTGTCCAACCATTGCAAATTCTTTGCATGATTTCACATCATGGTTAGTTTTCAAAGCATTTAAAAGTGCATTTATAAAGCATTAATAACTGGCTCCTGAATGCAAGCTCTTTATTTGGCAAGCACCAAGTGAATATCAAACAATCTAAACTAATGAGTTATAACTGTTTGTTGATGGTTTATAATTGAATAATAAACTGCTTATAAGTGATTTATTAACAAATTATAAACCATTTATGAACGCTTTACAAACGTGACCTTAATGTAAAAGTTTAATAGGTATCAGAAAGCTTTTATCAGAGCTGATAATTGGTCTTTTTTGGCACATTTTACAGTTGAAATGGTGTGAACAACTTAAAAGGTATATGAGCGGCAGTGGTTAAAAATTGCGTCTTTTGGTTTCAATGGACCTCCAAATGACCTCCGCTTAAAAGTTGGAGGAGGAGTAGCAGGTGGAAGAATTGGAACTATAAAAATAAGTTCCAGAAGAAACTTTGTGGTCTTGCAAAGTTTTATTTTGATCGTGAAAGAGGTTTAAAGATGTTTCGATAGATTGATGTGCTGGGTGTAGTAGTTGAAAGATACCTTATTATGGTAGTGGTAAAAGTTAAAGATGGTTTAGTTGGTTCGTTGGTTGGATGGACAGAATGTTAGATTGATAAATAGATAGGTAGGATGAGCCAGGGGTATTTCAGTGGAGTGGGTAGAGAGTTGGTTGGTTGAGAGGTCGAGAGTGGTAGAGTTGAGTGGTTAACCGCATGAGAATTTTGGGAGTTAGAAATAGTTTAATAGTTTAAAAAGTTGAATAGGTTTCAGAAAACTTTTATCAGGGTTGCTGAAGCAAGCCCACTTAAAAAGTATGTCGAAGAACAATAGTTTGACTTGCTGAAGCAAGCCCACCTAATAATAATAATAAATATGTAGAAGAACAATCTAAGGTTCATAGGCTCCCTCTAGAGGCTGAGTCAGAGTCTGATAAAGTACAGGAAAAGCAGCCATGGCTCAACATTGTATTCAATGTTTTCTTTAAAGGACTTTTTATAATGTTCATTTACCAGTTTGAGTCTGACAGCTAATATTAACTGAGCCCTTCTGCTCGGTATAGCTTTTACTCTTAAACCTATTTTGTTGTCGGCAGACATTCTGACTAAATTGAACATTAAGTTACCATACTTCTAATGTCTCATCCTTATATATTTATATTTGTTTTCTCATGGTAGGAGGCCAGATAGTGAAATAACTTGACTCATTCCAAGCAACTTATTAATTTAACTGTATTCATTTTGCACATTAACGTGCACTTCGCTGTCATAAAGTACTGTTTACAGTACAACGTCAGTAGGAGGCTGTGCTCCACCACGTCATTAAGTGAAGAGACTTAGCGGGAGTTGTTCAAATAAAGGTAAGTTGACATTACTACCGAATGAATGAAAATGAATGAATTTCCATTATTTTACGGTACTGTTTCAATTATACTTGGTACTTACACCAAAGAAAAAAACAAGCAGTTAATAGGTGAAATTATTATTTTAATGAACATTTGATATGAGATTGTATTTCTGTATCGGCGCCCTGGTTGCTGCAGAAGATGAGGAATGTCAGCAAACAGACGTCCTGTATTAATTGTCCCATGATGCACCTGATGAGAACATAAAACACAAGACTTCTTTCGGAGGATGGAACTTGGCAGAGTGCTCAGATAGAAATATATCATGCAGAACAGGAATCAGTCTTTGTCCGGGAGAATAGTCTGTCTGTCGGCAATACAGTATACCCAACATGCTATCTGTGCTAACAGTCTGAAAGTTTCACCTGTCTGAACACACGCCAGGTTCTGTTAATGGTTGCATTCATTGATCTGATAATCATGTCACATGATACAGTATCACTTCGACCTTAAATAACATGAGAGTACTTTACGCTAAACGAGGTAAATGGATTTAGAGTTTACATTTCTTATTGTTACGGCATTGTAATTTATATAAATGAATTTGTTCAATACAGACCAAGGTGTGGTGAAAAAGTACTGAACTAACATGTTCAAACCCCCCACTTTTGAAAATATTAGGCATGCTTTCCTGTATACAAATCCATTTGCACCAGATATCATCATTCGTCATTTTTAAATTAAAACTATAATGAATCTTACCTGAACGCTAACAACGCACGTCTATAGCAGAGTCTGTCAGTTTAAGATGAAGAAAATACTTTCGTTTCCACTCACAAGTTTTTTCTTTTACAATCAGTAATGTTTAACCACACCTCCATACACTTTGATGGAGAAAAAAAACATCTGAATAATACATTATGTTTGTCTAGTTACCGTTAAATGCTTTCAGTAGCAAAACAAATTCCAGTATTTCTTCTAATTACATTGTTATATAGCAATGAAGTTTCTTATTTTCATCTGTTTTATGGTTTAGAGGCTCCCTCTTGAAACCGCTTCAGTTCATGATTTATAGAGTATTAAATATAATAACAGTATTCCATTCGATATACCAGCCTGATTACAAATATGTCTGTATTATTTATCTTTGTACCGGTTTACAACATTTGAATGCAACTGGAGTTGAAATGTTGTCCTTTTCTGTGTTAGTCAGGATAAACATTAAAGACTGAACTTGGCTTTAATTTCGCTAAACGTAAAAATAATCTTCTGAAATTGGTAGGAATGATTTCATCAGATAATACGTTAAGCCAAGTTCAGTTGAGTATGTGGGACACTGTGGTTAAAATCCAGTGCAAGATCCATCAAATATCAATGCATTTCCCAATTATTATTATTTGAGGTCATGTTACTAATCTCATACTCCCATACTCATCGGTTATAGTCTAGAGTTTATGACTATATACTATATATACAGTATACACTGTTTGAGTCACGGCACTAGCAGCAGTTTAACCATTTATTGGATGACAATGGTAATACATTTAAGCTTGACGTATATTGGATGGCTCTGTAGAACTCCCTGCCTGGAGTTAAACGACCACGACAAACAAGTACACAATATGGCAGAGAGCCCAAGAAACCCGCCATGGGCGACCGTGTGGGGCGAGGCTGGGGGTGGTGGGTGGAGGCTGGGGGTGGTGGGTGGTGGGTGGAGGCTGGGGGTGGTAGGTGGAGGCTGGGGGTGGTGGGTGGGACGACCACACAAAACGTACTCTCATAGCCAGTGCAACAATGTCACAACTGATGAATGCGATGGAGGAGCGTCAACTTAGCTGCTTTTAACTCTAGTCATCCTAAACGAAGGTCCACGGGTGGGACAACTTGCTAACGGTAGTTCGGTAGTTCGGCTGTCCAAGTCAAACACCTTAGCTGTTCGTCAGGTGACAGCTGGTTCGCATGCAAATATTAGTTTTGGGCGTCTTAAGGGTCTTGGTTCAGAGCTTGGTGCGCCTTCCTTTCAGCTCATGGCTCTAGACATGTGGCAAAGTCAACAGTAAAAGCATTGATTCTGCTTGGTCTTAATACAATTCTCGGCTGCGTTTTCAGCTGGTGTCATGTCTGTTAACACTAGTCATACCAAATGGACGGCCACAGAAGCGATGTTGCACTATAATAAACATAACTCTGCTGTCCTTCCCTGACTTTAACTAAAAAAAATATTATTATTATTATTTTTTTTTTCTTTCTTTCTTTTTTTTTTTACAAGAAAACATTGCTACAATTTCAAAATCATACGTAGAAATATATCTGGAAGCATTTTCATGGTCTCCAAGTCACTTCCTGAGGTGTGTGCATCTCAATATAGGAATAGCATGATTTATTTGTGTTTTTACCATTTCTGATTTCTCTAGCTTCATTGAGTAAAAGTAAATATACTTGAACATTTATGTTTTGTAATTGAGTCAATGTACTGTGTAATTAAATTTAAGAAACAGTTTAGAAACAGTTACAAAATGTAATATGTTACATCCAGTGTTACGTTCCCACTCCTACATGTGCGTTTCCTTGTTGTGTTTTGTGTTTCCTTCTGTTTTTTCCCTTGACCTGTCACTCTACATTCAGGTGTCCGTCAGCAATTGGCCATTCGTCCCCATCAGTCATCACCATTCCTGACCAATCAGAGGGCTGTCCGTGTCATTTAAAAGCTCCGCTGGACTTCCCCTCGGGAGTCGACCTAGTTGTACCGTAGCTTATGTTGGCTGTCGATTCGCTGTTGCTTAGTTGTTCCAAACCTCCGACGTACTTGTTTACATTTAGTTTTATTTTGGTATACTTACGTCATTGTTTACGTATAGTTTTTTTCTCAATATTTGTCTGTCTGTTAAATGTACGCCATAGGGGTAAGGTGAATAGGTAAGAGACCCATGGGTTTACATTTCCAACACGTAGGCTTCTCTCTGTTACAATTCACCAGGTTAGGAGTGGGTGCCGCCCCATGTATGTTCTTGCCTAGTGTAGCATAGCCCTTTAGCATAGCCTTGATAGTATAGCTTACTATTGCACTAGTTTAGGACATCACCTTTGTTTATGATTTCTTTGCTTTGGCACTACTCTTAGTTCCCTTTTCTCCTTGGCGTGTGTCTTGTGTTGTGTTTTCCCAGAGGAAATAAATAATTGTATATAGTTTACATTGTGGCTTGTGCCTGTTTAATTCCTACAATAAGTCCGATGCACTACCTTTTTGTTGCGACTCCTCTACCGCCCCTAGACGTAGACGAGTTGTCATCTGGAGTCGTAACACCAGTATGATCAATCACATTTATTACATACAATTATCACGTAAAGGATATAAACATGGGGCGGCAGGTAGCCTGGAGGTTAGAGAGGCTGGCCAGCAATCGGAAGGTTGCTGGTTTGATCCCCACTCCAGGAGGGAGCCGGATGTGAGCTGGTGACTGGAAGGTTGCTGGCATCATATCCAGGTGCCTACCACTGCCGTTGTGACCTTGAGCACGACACTTAACCCCTAACTGCTCCAAGAATACGTTCACAATTCTAAATGGGTATCTCATTCAGAGTATAATTATGTTTTCACAAGATGAATAATTACAAAAACACAACAAATCTTAGAAATACAAAGTCGATTTTTCCTCCTACCCTTGAATGATCTTGCGTCCTAACAATCAGAAAAAATATGTTTTAGATAGATGAACATACACATTGAATAACCTAGTCATACACTTGTTGTTATACATGCAACACTACTGCATAATCTGACATGAGGAACTAGCAGGTGAGCAGCTTTATCTATTACATTTTAATGTATTTTAATATTTTGAATATTTATATTTTACATATTTAATATTTGCTGAGGTGACAAAGAACCCATATTACATCTCACCACAGCCACTGTGGCTTTCTGATTACTTTGAGCCTCTGGGTTGCTAATCTCACGGTGCCAGACTAGTGTGTCTAAATATATTGGCACCTGAGTGGACCGTATGACAATTCATTTAGGACAAAGTAAAGGTGATTATATATTATCTTGGCTCTGATTCAGAATAGACACAATTTGAAAATAAGAATTTGCAAGCCCACAAAGTCTCTTTTGGAATTGATTTGTTCTAGTTCATAATATAATTTTTCTAATTATCATAATTATTACAATATTAATAATTAGTATTATTGTAGTTGTATTTATCATCATTGTTCCATGTCGTTCCATTGTGCCTATTTGCCTTAATCTGCATTCCCTCGCCTGGTCTCCTCTCTGCACCAGGGTCCTACACCATACAACCTCACAGCAGCTACTTTTCCTGAGCATTATGCTGTTTTGCTACTGCTGCAGCTGGACAGAATCCTGATAGGAATATCATCATTGTTCCAGGTTGAGAAAAGGGGACGGACTTCCTCATCCTCATAACCTGGTCCATCGTCAAATGAGTGAATGAGTGAGCCGTCCTCTGCATTATAGAAAGTCACCTTCTTCTCCTTATAATCCAGATAGACCCTGACTTTTTTTGGAAGTGTCTTATTTAGGAGAGATTCCTCATCATTCATGGCTTTAAGTCTTTGCCCATTGGACAGCCTGATTGCCCAGAAGCCATTGGCAGGGCTCAAAACTAACTGGCCCTTCCTGTTAGCTGTTGCCTTGGCAACACCAAGCACCCAGTCATCCTTTCCCTCCACACGCACATCCCAGTAGGCCTTTGTAGGACGGCCCAAAGTGCCCAGCACATAAGGATCTTTGTTAAAATGCTGCTCATTGTTCAACTGTCTCGGTGCCTCATCTCTCCACTGGACTGTTTTCTTATCCTCTGATATCTGCAGGTGAGGGTGAGCTGTGTCCACATCCAGAGTGACATCCACTGAGGAAAACAAACAAATCAGACATAGTAAAACATATTTTCAACAGTGATATATTGTATGTAGGGATGTTACACTATGAAGACAGCTGTAATATGTGGGAGCTTATTACCTTTATAGGAGAAAGCCAGTTTTTCTCGTTTTTCTGAAACAAAACAGGAAATCAAAGAATATTTTGATCACTATGGCTTTTTTCAAACTTAATGCACTAAACATAATAGATCACTGTTTTGTTTTGAAAATATGACAACATATTACTGTATATATACATATTAATACTGTATATCTACCAACAACATATTACTGTATATACACATATTAATATATCTACATACCAACAACATACTGCAGACAGTAATTGAATTTCTCAAATTGTATATAATCTATCAGACTGTGTGTGTGTGTGTGTGTGTGTGTGTGTGTGTGTGTGGTGTGTGTGTGTGTGTGTGTGTGTTTGTGCGAGTGTGTGTGTGCGTGTGTGCGCGTGTGTGCGTGCGTGTGTGCGTGTGTGTGTGTGTGTGTGTGTGTGTGTGTGTGTGTGTGTGTGTGTGTGTTGAGAGAGACACAAAGAGAGACAGAGATAGAGAGCATGAGAGAGAGAGAGAGAGAGAGAGAGAAAAGTGAGCAGTGAACAATTACCTTCATCTGACTGAGCAAGAGGTGAGTGAGACGTTTTCTTTTGCCAACATCCTGTCAAGAAAAAAGAAAGAAGAACAAAAATAAATCATTGTTACTATATCATCTATTAAGTGTATTTGTCATGCTTTATAAAGTCATACAGTACAATGCAAGAGACTTGAACGGTACAGGCAGAATGGAATACAGTAGATGCAATTAATGACAGTACCATTGCTACCATACTACTAGTAGTATATAAAATGCACAGATTACACATTTTTTATTGTTTTGAAAATATGACAACATATTGCTGCAGACAGCAATTGAAATGAATTTCCTAGTACATGCACCTTCATGTGTGTTACATTTCTTTAAAAGAAAAACAGAATAATAGAAGAAACACAATGAGAAAAGTAAACAAAATTGGATATAATATTTCAGCTTGGACAACTGTTTTTGATGTAAAAGTACTGTATTACCAGGTTTGTGTTTATTGAAAAACAAACGTGTAAACGTCTGATGTTTTTTCTTTTCTTGCTATTTGCTTGCTATTATTCATTATTACTAGACACAATAATCTATTCAGTTTGTTTCTCATGCTTTATAAAATCATACAGGACAATGAACAAGACTTTACCTTGACAGCAGAGTAGAAAAGATGAAATCAATAACAGTCCCATGACTCCCAGTAGTATATGAAATGCAAACCATCCATCTGACTGCCTTGCGATCTCAGTTGGATCAGCACCTGCAATGTTTAATAGTATGTATAGATATTATTATGTGGTTAAACTAATAGCAATTAAATTGATAGTTCACCCTTTTAGAGGTTTTAGCATATTTTGGACTTATTTTTAACAAAGGGTGTAAGGTGAAAGGTCCAAAGGAAATTAACCATCTCCTTACGTGTGTAATACAAAATGTTATCTATCTTAAGAGTAAAAAACAAACGGCTACAGAGAGAATTTATTAAACAAATCATTCATAGTTTTAAGTTGTACAACCTGCAATGGGTGCACAGTCCACAAAACTGATGAGGAATGTCAACAAACAGGCTTTCTGGATCCACAGTCCCATGATGCATCTGACATGGAATATAAAACTTGGGCCTTGTGTAGTAATAAAGTTGTAGTAGTAGTAATAGTAGTACTAGTACTTGTAGAAGTAGTACAAGACATTAGAAAACTATTACAGTCATTAAAAAAAGATCTGCAGAGCTGTTATTCAATGGTTAAACGTCCTCAGCATTGCAGATAGAAATTTAATTCATAGAGCAGCTAACAAGACTCCCTAAACATCACAGATATTCACACTTGTTCTACACAATGTATTTCGATCTGAACCCTTCCAATGTTGCACTCTCCTGAAAAGATCCCAGCTCCTGTAAAGATCAGCATTGCATTTAATAAGATATTTTGTGGGACAGTACTGTAGGTAGACATTACCACTGATACAAGGTCAGATATTTCTCATCCCTCTTATGGGTACAGTTAGGATTCAGGGCAGGGATCTCTGATTCCAGACCGAAGCCAACAGTAGTACTAATAATCTAGTCACATGATACACAGAAAAAGTTATGAAGCTACCTGCATATTGGTGTTGAGGAACAGAATATCACCTTTCTCACAAATATGGCAATGTGTTTTTGATCCATGAAGATAAATGAACAACGTCAAAATGAAATTCATGATTCATTCAAAAGCTCACGGTTTAATGTAGTAATATTCTGTATATATACATATATATGCATCACATATCAAATCATTATGTGTCAGGTACTGTAACAACTCAAATAAAGTAAACGAATACGAGAGATTCTTACCCAATTGCCAGCAATGCACGTCTGTAGAAGGGAGATAAGATATGAAAGTCCTTTTCAGATTGGAAATTAGTTTCGTTTTCTCTCAAGCACAAGAGCCGACCTCTGAATCTATTATTCATTAGCGCCCTCTAGAGGAGGTGCAGGAACAACAGTCATCATACAAAAATGCTCAGAAAGCCTGACTGAAAAAGTGTTTGGCATTAGTCTAGAGCTGATCAAGGTTGATTCCTTCATTGATTGAGTGTTTTAGATTCTAAGCTCCTTTGAGGTGGGAATTGGCAACAAAGACCTTGGTTTGTGAACGAAGTTGCGTTGGGATTGAGAGTAGAATATAACGTGGATTTCCTGTACTACATGCATGTATACACAACAAATGCAGTCAGAAAGTTGCAATGTTGTATTAATGATTAACCTGGCTGAGGCCTTATCTCCCAGAGGGACAGTAAAGCTGCATCTTGAGGTTTCGAATTACACTGGATATTTACTGCTTGCCAAAGATTAGATAATTAATAATCAACTTGAGGTGAGTAGATTTCATTAATTGGATTGACAAAGAACAACACACTGCCATCAGAGCATTTAAGACCTAATGCTCTTTTCAGAGTTAATTTGATAGTAATTAATCCAGGGCTCAACTCAAGTCAACCTGGCATTGTATTGGATCCTTTTTAAATTAAAACTATAGTGATTCTTACCTGAACGCTAACACCACACGTCTATAGCAGAGTCTGTCAGTTTAAGATCAAGTAAACACTTTCGTTTCCACTCACAAGTTTTTTCTTTTACAATCAGTAATGTTTAACCACACCTCCATACACTTTGATGGAGAAAAAAAACATCTGAATAATACATTATGTTTGTCTAGTTACCGTTAAATGCTTTCAGTAGCAAAACAAATTCCAGTATTTCTTCTAATTACATTGTTATATAGCAATTAAGTTTCTTATTTTCATCTGTTTTATGGTTTTGAGGCTCCCTCTAGAGACCGCTTCAGTTCATGGTTTATAGAGCATTAAATGAAAAATATACAGTATTCCATTCTATATACCAGCCTGATTACAAATATGTCTGTATTATTTGTATTATTATCAATTGGAGTTGAAATGTTGTCCTTTTCTGTGTTAGTCAGGGTACACATTAAAGACTGAACTTGAATTTCATTTTGCTAAACATAAAAATAATCTTTTGAAATTATTATTTATTAGTTCATCATCAATAATAATAATAATAATAACAATAATAAGTATTATTATTATTATTATTATTATTATTATTATTATTATTATTATTATTGTAGTTGTATTTATCGTAGTAGTATTTACAGTATGGGCTGAATCATGATAGGATCAACATCATTGTTCCAGGTTGAGAAAAGTGGACAGACTTCATCCTCATAACCTGGTCAATTGGTCATATGGTCCACTGGTCACTGTTCCATAACTAATGAGTTATAACTCTTTGTTGGAGGTTTATAATTGAATAATAAACTGCTTATAAGTGATTTATTAACTAATTATAAACCATTTATGAACGCTTTACAAACGTCCCCTTAATGTAAAAGTTTAATAGGTATCAAAAAGCTTTTATCAGAGCTGATAATTGGTCGTTTTTGGCACATTTTAAGTTGAAATGGTGTGAATTGTCACGCCTGAGGGTTCTGTCTGGTGACTCTGGCGCCCCCCTCCGGCCACACGGGTCAGGGCCTCCCAATCTGCCGGGATCACCCTCACGCGCTTCACCTGTGTGTTCTGTCCCGGTTGCTATTTAGCCTGTTTGTTCCCTCTTGTCCCTGTCCGCGATTCTCTCCGTGTGCTCCCCGTTGTTTGTGAGTACCTGTCTGTTTGTCAGCATTGTTAGTATCGCCTATCCCTGTATTCCCCGTCTAGATTATCTACCGCTTGTTAAGCGTGTACTTCTGTTACGGAGCTTGTTTTCTCCGTCTTTATTTTATCGTTGCTCCCAGTGTTTGTTTGTTCCCGTGTCCCTACCCGTTCTTATTAAAAATACCCGTTCAAGTACACTTCGCGCTGTGGTCTGAGTATCTCTCCGCTTTTGGGTCCACCACACTGCCTCTCAACCGTAACAGTGAATAGCTTAAAAGGTATATGAGCGGCAGGACACTCGTATCAGAGTAACTGAGGTACAGACTTTTCCCTATAGAATATAACAAAATGTACACCTCAAAACCACATGCATTTTCAGTACATTTAATTGTATTCAATGTTTTCTTTTAAGGACTTTTTATAATGTTCATTTACCAGTTTGAGTCTGACCGCTAATATTAACTGAGCCCTTCTGCTCGGTATAGCTTTTACTCTTAAACTTATTTTGTTGTCGGCAGACATTCTGACTAAATTGAACATTAAGTTACCATACTTCTAATGTCTCATCCTTATATATTTATATTTTTTTCTCATGATAGGAGGCCAGATAGTGATTTAACTTGACTCATTCCAAGCAACTTATTAATTTAACTGTATTCATTTTGCACATTAACGTGCACTTCGCTGTCATAAAGTACTGTTTATAGTACAACGTCAGTAGGAGGCTGTGCTCCTCCACGTCACTGAGAAGAAGTAATGTAAGTGGAGAAGAGATTCAGCGGGAGTTATTCAAACAAAGGTAAATTGACATTACTACCGAATGAATGAATTTCCATTATTTTACGGTACTGTTTCAATTATACTTGGTACCTACACCAAAGAAAAAAACAAGCAGTTAATAGGTGAAATTATTATTTTGCATTGATATTTCTAAACACCTGAAGTGCTATTGTAGCTGTAATAGATTTTCTATGTTACATTTTACATGTGTCAGTAAGCGTATCTCTTCTGATTCTGAAAGACAGGGTTTTGTAGATATCAAACCTAGTAAGAATTAGCCTCTTGATGAACATTTGATATGAGATTGTATTTCTGTATAGGCGCCCTGGTTGCTGCAGATGTATAATGCTGTTACTGATAGCAGCTCACATTGCCATTACAGTTGGTGTTACACTGCCCGAAAAAGCCAACGTTCAGTAACTACAGACTGCAGATTAAAAAATGTAAACAAATAGATGTATTATTTGAGATGTGAACAAATACTGTCTAACTATGTGGTTACCATGCTTATTTATATAAACTCTGCTGCTAGTCTCTATTTTTCTCAGTTACGCCAGCGACTGTACTTTGGCTTTGTCGGGCAGTATCAGTTGGTGGTATTTCTCGAAAGGTAAAGCGGCTGAACACATTATAGAGCACTTAATGACTTCATAAAGTAAGAGAAGCACATACTTACTATGTATAACCTTAAATTATGTATGTTGTAACTTAAATTGTTATTGTATTTATGTATAGGTGGTGTTGTATACTGCAGACACAAAATTCTGATGTTCCCAATATCGTTTACACACTTCAGTCACCCTCCCTCCCTCCCTCCCTCCCTCTATTCAACTCAGATGGCTGTTGATCGCCAGAGAAGTGTAAATGAGAGAAATTATCAATGTGTTTTTTACATTTTTGAATGAATGATAAAAATCAAAACATTAGTGCATCTATATGATCTTCCTGCTTATACAACAGTCAATAAATCATGTGTTCAAATCCCCTTCAGAGATAGAGATGGACATCACACTTCTAAAGGAGAGAAACAGAATGATAAGAATACAACTCTGGAGGAGAAGAACAGTTAAGATGGTCTGTCGGTTTATTTAATAAATGTGATGTTCTAACCCCAACTCCCCACTCTCTTCCAGACATGAAGTTGTACCAACAAGTGGAGGAGAAAGACAAAATGGTAGAGGGGACACAGAAACAACTAGGAGACGGACAACTGGAGGAGATGAACCAGAGACTGGGAGAGAAGGACCAACAACTAGAGGAGAGGAACCAGAGACTGGGAGAGAAGGACCAACAACTAGAGGAGATGAACCAGAGACTGGGAGAGAAGGACCAACAACTAGAGGAGAAAGACAGATTACTGGATGAACTAACCAAACAGCAACCAGAGAGAGACAAGCAGTTGATAGATAGAGGCAGACAAGTGGAGGATGTGAACACTGAAAATACACAACATGGTGAGATTTGAAAGAAAAAAACCTATTATATGTACAATATCATATTGTACTAACAATACAATAATAATAATAATAATATAATAATGACTATGTACAATACTCATATAACAGTACCATGTTTGTGGACATAAGTGTTATTGCTTTCCTGCCCACTGTCAAGAGAATTCATGTCCCAGTTTTCCTCTATAATTTCAGCACAACAGATATGTGATCTGAAGACTGAAGTAGAGAGACTGAAGAGTGAGGACTCAGCCCAGATGACTGGTGAGTGTGATGGAGAAACCTCCATGATTTCAAGAGGCTTCAAATTCTATGTTTCTTTCCTCTCAGAACACAGAACTAATTCCTAATGTTCCTTAGTGTTCTAAACATTCTAACAATGAAATGGTTGTTGTATCTTGCGTACACCAGGCTTTATGCTGGTAAAGTTGAACGTCGCTTGCAGTTTTGGGGACACAAACAAGCACTCAGTGCTGTAACCAGAGAATGGCTACAAACTTCCTCCCACTGTATCACTACTAGTGTTCATTATTATTCATTTCGATTTCCCCATCATCCGAGAAATGGGATGATTTTCTGACACTTGATTCAAGTTTGCAGCAACAGTGCTGTGTTTAATTGATGAAATCGGAGAGGGGACTATGATTCGGTCTCTGATCGATCGTATGTCACAAGCCATAATAGGGTACAAAGTGGAGAGTGTAGCCTAAGGGGCAGTCTCCACCAAAAAGCGAGGCGTGACGCTTCTGTATCTGAAACAGCGGCCTTCAAAGCGGAGTGGAAAAAGACGTGACTGTTGTTGCTAGGCTACCTGATACAGTGCTTTAGCTGGCAAGGTAGCTAGCAACGATTAGCGATTATGCTAACACAAACTTCGTACACATTTATGCTAGTAATAGAGTAGCTTGCTAGTAGGAGTGGGTCAAATACATTTAGAGAGTGTTTGTTTCATACAAAAGTATGATATATTTGTATATATTTGTTTCAGAAACTAGTGTAAGACATCCTAATTTTCCACAGAAGTATGTACTGTAGCGAACGGCGGGGTAGAGTAGCTTGCCTTAAGCGGGTATCGAACTCGCAATCTTCCGTTTACAAACCGGCCGCGTTAGCGACAACACCAAGAGGGTTAACTCCCTTGGCGGAGCTGCTAACGGGCCTTACACAGGGTCGTTACAGTACATTTTCAGTTTAACAAAATTCAATATGAGTACGTCTGGAGTGCTCCTCTAAAAACAGTGAGGCACGAGTGCGCAAACCACTTCCTTCACTTTGAAAACAACGGTGAAAAGGAGCTGGCGAATTGAAAAACGCGTCTGTTGGACACAGCCCCAAATGCAGTAGACACATAGCCTAATGAATGTGAGAATCATATTTTGATATATCAACACAAAGCTGTAAGAATCAAGACTGATAATGAATCAAAGAAGCACTACAGGTACCTGTAACTTGTTAATCTGGCTACCAATGCAGCTGTAGGAGTGTTGCCTAATGTAGTAGGCCTATAATCTAACGAATTTGGGAATCATATTTTGCGAGTGAAGTTTGTTATACAGCATAATTCAATACCGAAACCTGGCCTGTATCAGTATGGAAAACAGAGTTGTGTAACCTTGGTTTGTAGCCAGTTGCCTTTGTAACCAAATACGTTTCTGTTACATGGTGATGGTTTGAATGAAATGTGAGACTTTGTAAATCTTATTGTGTTCCCATTTCCTGTTTTGTTTCAGATATCAATCAGGTACACTTATATGAAGGTAATTGGCTCCTTGCATCTACTGCTGTCTTGAATGATACATGAATGAATTAATGCTTTATTCATATGTTTCTCTTTTTTATTCAGTTTTATTCACCTTTTCTGGTTGAAGGTGAATCATCCCTTTCAGATTCCTGAACGAATTATTGTATTCAAAACTTCAAAAGGATTAATTCATGAATCAGTAAAAACATATAGTGAATAAAGAAAAACATTCCATGTCATGTTTGTTTTTATGTTCTCTTCAGTGGATGTCATTCTGGATGTGGACACAGCTCACCCTAACCTGCAGATATCAGAGGATAAGAAAAAAGTCCAGTGGAGAGATGAGGCACCAAGACATTTTAACAAAGATCCTTATGTGTTGGGCACTTTGGGCTGTCCTACGAGGGCCTCCTGGGAGGTGTGTGTGGAGGGAAAGGATGACTGGGTGCTTGGTGTTGCCATGGCAACAGCTAACAGGAAGGGCCAGTTAGTTTTGAGCCCTGCCAATGGCTTCTGGGCAATCAGGCTGTCCAATGGGCAAAGACTTAAAGCCATGGATGATGAGGAGTATGTCCTAAATATGACACTTCCAAACACAGTCAGTGTCTATTTAGATTGTAAGGAGAAGAAGGTGACTTTCTATAATGCAGAGGACGGCTCACTCATTCACTCATTTGACGATGGACCAGGTTATGAGGATGAAGTCTGTCCACTTTTCTCAACCTGGAACAATGATGATGTTCCTATCACGATTCTGTCCAGCTGCAGCAGTAGCAAAACAGCATAATGCTCAGGAAAAGTAGCTGCTGTGAGGTTGTATGGTGTAGGCATAATGCAACTGGAGCACAATGGAACGACATGGAACAATGATGCTGATCCTATCAGGATTCAGCCCGTACTGTAAATACTACTACGATAAATACAACTATTATTGTAATAATTATGATAATTAGAAAAGTTATATTATGAACTAGAACAAATCAATTCCAAAATAAACTTTGTGGGCTTGCAAATTCTTATTTTCAAATTGTGTCTATTCTGAATCAGAGCCAAGATAATACATAATCACCTTTACTTTGTCCTAAATGAATTGTCATACAGTCCACTCAGGTGCCAATATATTTAGACACACTAGTCTGGCACCGTGAGATTAGCAATCCAGAGGCTCAAAGTAATCAGAAAGCCACAGTGGCTGTGGTGAGATGTAATATGGGTTCTGTCACCTCAGCAAATATTAAATATGTAAAATATAAATATTCAAAATATTAAAATACATTAAAATGTAATAGATGAAGCTGGTCACCTGCTAGTTCCTCATGTCAGATGATGCAGTAGTGTTGCATGTATAACAACAAGTGTATGATTAGGTTATTCAATGTGTATGTTCATCTATCTAAAACATATTTTTTCTGATTGTTAGGACGCAAGATCATTCAAGGGTAGGAGGAAAAATTGACTTTGTATTTCTAAGATTTGTTGTGTTTTTGTAATGATTCATCTTGTGAAAACATAATTATACTCTGAATGAGATACCCATTTAGCAATTGTGAACGTATTCATGTTTAAAGACGAAGACTGCTTATTGGCCATGCAATCAATTGTTGGAATGTGGTCATTTTTGCCCCCTCCGAGACAACACACATGCACACCCCCAAGGGAGAACAGGGCTCTGGGCTCAGGGTCAGCCATTTCCAGCACCCCTGGAGCAGTTAGGGGTTAAGTGCCTTGCTCAAGGTCACAACGGCAGTGGTAGGCACCTGGATATGATGCCAGCAACCCTCCAGTCACCAGCTCACATTAGGCTCCCTCCTGGAGTGGGCATCAAACCAGCAACCTTCCGATTGCTGGCCGGCCTCTCTAACCTCCAGGCCTCCCCATGTTTATATACTTTACGTGATAATTGTATGTAATAAATGTGATTGGTCATACTGGATGTAACATATTACATTTTGTAACTGTTTCTAAACTGTTTCTTAAATTTAATTACACAGTACATTGACTCAATTACAGAACATAAATGTTCAAGTATATTTACTTTTACTCCAATGAAGCTAGAGAAATCAGAAATGGTAAAAACACAAATAAATCATGCTATTCCTATATTGAGATGCACACACCTCAGGAAGTGACTTGGAGACCATGAAAATGCTTCCAGATATATTTCTACGTATGATTTTGAAATTGGAGCAATGTTTTTTTGTAAAATAGTTAAAGTCAGGGAAGGACAGCAGAGTTATGTTTATTATAGTGCAACATCGCGTCTGTGGCCGTCCATTTGGTATGACTAGTGTTAACAGACATGACACCAGCTGAAAACGCAGCCGAGAATTGTATTAAGACCAAGCAGAATCAATGCTTTTACTGTTGACTTACTGGTAACGATGAAGTTATGATTAATTAAAGACGATTAAACTGACTCATCCGGACCTCTGTAGCTTCCTTTCTTCATCTAAGTTTATTAACTACACTTGGACAGCCGAACTACCGAACTACCGCTAACAAGTTGTCCCACCCGTGGACCTTCGTTTAGGATGACTAGAGTTAAAAGCGGCTAAGTTGACGCTCCTCCATCGCATTCATCAGTTGTGACATTGTTGCACTGGCTATGAGAGTACGTTTTGTGTGGTCGTCCCACCCGCCACCCCCAGCCTCCACCCACCACCCCTAGCCTCGCCCCACCACCCCCAGCCTCCACCCCCAGCCTCCACCCACAGCCTCCACCCACCACCCCCAGCCTCCACCCACCACCCCCAGCCTCGCTCCACACGGTCGCTCTGTAAGAAGCCCATGGCGGGTTTCTTGGGCTCTCTGCCATATTGTGTACTTATTTGTCGTGGTCGTTTAACTCCAGGCAGGGAGTTCTACAGAGCCATCCAATATACGTCAAGCTTAAATGTATTACCATTGTCATCCAATAAATGGTTAAACTGCTGCTAGTGCCGTGACTCAAACAGTGTATACTGTATATATAGTATATAGTCATAAAATCTAGACTATGGGAGTATGAGATTAGTAACAATACCTCAAATAATAATAATCGGGAAATGCATTGATATTTGATGGATCTTGCACTGGATTTTAACCACAGTCTCCCGCATACTCAACTGAACTTGGCTGAACGTATTATATGATGAATTAATTCTTACCAATTTCAGA
This sequence comes from Argentina silus, assembly GCF_951799395.1. Lineage (NCBI taxonomy): Eukaryota > Metazoa > Chordata > Actinopteri > Argentiniformes > Argentinidae > Argentina > Argentina silus. The sequence continues at coordinate 1,723,664 of NC_139655.1, read as the reverse complement.
AGATTCTTTTTATGTTTAGCAAAATGAAATTCAAGGTCAGTCTTTAATGTTTACCCTGACTAACACAGAAAAGGACAACATTTCAACTCCAGTTGCATTTAAATGTTGTAAACCGATACAAAGATAAATAGTACAGACATGTTTGTAATCAGGCTGGTATATAGAATACTGTATATGTTTCATTTAATGCTCTATAAACCATGAACTGAAGCGGTCTCTAGAGGGAGCCTCTAAACCATAAAACAGATGAAAATAAGAAACTTCATTGCTATATAACAATGTAATTAGAAGAAATACTGTAATTTGTTTTGCTACTGAAAGCATTTAACGGTAACTAGACAAACATAATGTATTATTCGGATGTTTTTATCTATATCAAAGTGTGGTTAAACATTACTGATTGGAAAAGAAAAACCTTGTGAGTGGAAACGAAAGTGTTTACTTGATCTTAAACTGACAGACTCTGCTATAGACGTGTGGTGTTAGCGTTCAGGTAAGAATTACTATAGTTTTAATTTAAAAAGGATCCAATACAATGCCAGGTTGACTTGAGCCCTGGATTAATTACTATCATATTAACTCTGAAAACAGCGTTAGGCCTTCAATGCTCTGATGGCAGTGTGTTGTTCTTTGTCAATCCAATTAATGAAATCTACTCACCTCAAGTTGATTATTAACACCTGAACAAACTAATTTCCTATCTGAAAAGGACTTTCATATCTTAACTCCCCTCTACAGACGTGCATTGCTGGCAATTGGGTAAGAATCTCTCGTATTCGTTTACTTTATTTGAGTTGTTACAGTACCTGACACATAATGTTTTGATATGTAATGCATATATATGTATATATACAGAATATTAATACATTAAACAGTGAGCTTTTGAATGAATCATGAATGTCATTTTGACCTTGTTCATTTATCTTCATGGATCAAAAACACTTATCCCTCATTGGAATGAACATATCCATATATATATATATATATATATAAAATACATTCTGGATTTGGCTCACAAAAACTGGAAATAGATTAGCTTCAGATAAACTGTGTCCCCTAACGATGAAAAATGTACAGGTTGACAGATAATTCAACTACATCCTGATATGTAACTAGTTCTACCTGCCTGGCCAGTGGCAACATTCCATGATGCATTTTTGCAGCTTGACTTCTCTATAAATGCTGTAGTTTCGGTGACCACAGAAACAAGTACTAGGCCTACACATATTCATCGAAGAACCAATTTGCTGGATACTTTCCACACACTAGAGATAGACAGACAGACTACAAACAACCAGTAAGATATAGCCTAGCCTACATATTGAATGTCCAACAAAAGTCAAAATAAATGTCAGTTTCACAATGTTTTGCATATGCACTGTTACGCTTCACCATAGCTCAAAACTGAGATCATAACTAATGAACAGCAACATTTTATGGGGGGAGATTCAATGACAACCTATTGGCAGTTATTTCTGTAATAATACATTAAAGGCATTATTCTCTGTAATATCACCCACTGCATGCTAGTTGGCTAGTTAGTATCCCTCTCGACCAATGGGTGTAAAAATGAATTTCTGAATTAGTAGTGCACGTACATTACGTGTATCCGGGACCAGTTGGTTAACAAGCTATGCAATGAGTTGGTGTGGTCTCACCAGACAAACTAGCCTGGTATTAAACAAAGTAAGCTTCATGATGAACATCCACCTGCCCTCATCACCTCTCCTCTCTAAAACAGAACAACCAAACGTCCAACCATCTGAAACACACTAGACTCAACTCAAGCAATAGCTCCAAAAGTCATTTTGGGGGGGGGGATCATTGTATATAACGATCCAAATTAGTGATACTTTTCATGAACTCTATATGTGTCTATGGGAATATAGCGGTACATGTTGTACATTTAAAATGTCAAGCCAAGGGTTAAAATAAGAGACAATACCCATAGTCAAATTCAGATTTTTGGTGGTGAGCTGCTATGACTTTCATTACCCTTTTCTTTACTGACATGTTACTTGCGAACATACCTACATATGCAACATGTCTATATTCAAAGATATGCAATACGCTTCTTTAAGTCAGATTGTATTGTTATCCAGCATTGATTTCTAAACTTCCCATATCCATCTCAAATAAAAAAAAGGTGCTAAAAATGCTGTTCCATTGGCATGTAGAAAAAAAGGAAAAAGCCAAAAGCTTTGTACGACCAACAAATACTTTCCTAACAATTTGGTCTTACAGCTCAATGCTAAAGATCCCAAGACTTTCAAGCCACTTTTTTCTTGAAAAAACATTTAGAACATGCTTCAGGATAGCTTACAAAAACTAGGATTACAGAATGCAGGTTCACTGTCACACATGGCAAACGTTGAAAAACGTTGAACCTCAATGCAAGACTCATGCGATGCCTATCAGATAGATATATCACGTGTAATTATGAGGAAATGACCAGCAGTGTGATGTTACCATAACACTTGATCAGGTAACAAGAGGTAGAACACACAGCCATTTCCACCCAACTGCACCTCCATGGTGGAGAGAGATCGATCTGATGCAGCTGTCACAAGTCTTTGATCAGTTGTGACCAGCTCTCAGGGTCATACATATACACCTTTTTGCCAGGGAAACACGTGATCTTATCAGTGACACGCCCGCGACATGTGTCATACCCATGTTTGAAACTAAACATTTTTAAAAATTTAACCATTTTTTAATTCCCCATTTTATTCTTCATTATTGAACACTTATTTTTATTCTTCATTATTGAACACATTACTACCACTAGATTAGCAGCCTAACCATTTTTAATTGCCTTTTTTTTTTAATTGCACATTTTAACCCTCAGCTTTTATTTTAAGCCTCATAGGCAATAAACGTTTATAGTATGTTTATAGTATACGACACATCACACAGCACTTATCAGTGACAAACTTTAGCTGACCCTTGGTTGAACTTCAGCCAGTTCAGGGACCCTGGTTTCCTAGAAAGAGAAAAGGCCCCTAATCCAGCCGTTCTAACGGTTCTATATCCTACGGGGGTGACCACATCCTCACAAAACTGTCAAGTTCCTAAATCTAATTTCACAATCAGCAGAACACCTTGTCCTCTCACCAACGTCTCATTGTGCAAGCCTCAACATCCCACCACATCCGCCCCAAAGGGGCGGGACTTATAATTTTCAAGTATTATTTTTGATGATTAAATTCATGTGACGTCATCACCTTTTGACAGAAGGTGAATACTATATTCTCTAGGAGGGTGCAACATTGGAAGGGTTCAGATAGAAATACTATACATTGTGTAGAACAAGTGTGAATATCTGTGATGTTTAGGGAGTCTTGTTAGCTGCTCTATGAATTACATTTCTATCTGCAATGCTGAGGACGTTTAACCATTGAATAACAGCTCTGCAGATGTATTTTTAATGACTGTAACAGTTTTCTAATGTCTTGTACTACTTCTACAAGTACTAGTACTACTATTACTACTACTACAACTTTATTACTACATAAGGCCCAAGTTTTATATTCCATGTCAGATGCATCATGGGACTGTGGATCCAGAAAGCCCGTTTGCTGAAATTCCTCATCGGTTTTGTGGACTGTGCACCCATTGCAGGTTGTACAACTTAAACTACAAATTATTCGTTTAATAAATTCTCTCTGTAGCCGTTTTTTACTCTTAAGATAGATAACATTTTGTATTACACACGTAAGGAGATGGTTAATTTCTTTTGGACCTTTCACCTTACACCCTTTGTTAAAAATAAGTCAAAAATATGCTAAAACCTCTAAAAGGGTGAACTATCAATTTAATTGCTATTAGTTTTACCACATAACGATATCTATACATACTATTAAACATTGCAGGTGCTGATTCAACTGAGATCGCAAGGCAGTCAGATGGATGGTTTGCATTTCATATACTACTGGGAGTCATGGGACTGTTATTGATTTCATCTTTTCTACTCTGCTGTCTAGGTCAGTGTTTTTCAACCTTTTTTGAGCCACGACACATTTTTTACATTGGAAGCATCTTGGGGCACACCACCAACCAAAAATATTACAAAATGACACTCTGTAGCCTGATACAGTATATATAATTACAATATTATATACATTTCCTCTCCTGTTGTTTTTTCTGGCAGTGCCTTGCAAAATAGGAAGTTTTCTCTAATGGCATCTCCATCCACAAAACGCACATTGGCCAAGAGCTGAGAATGTCCACTAATATCCGTAGACTCATCAAGTTGCAACGCAAATTTCCTACTGATACGTATCTTTCCCAAAACATGACTTTCGATGTCTGTACACATGTCATCAATACGCCTGGCAATTGTGTATCTGAGAGCGGGACTTTAGCTGTGTCTTTAACCGCGTCAGGGCCGAGCATCTCGTTGACAATGGCTTTGCAGGCAGGTAGTATTAATGTCTCTGCCACAGAGTGGGACTTTTTTGATTTAGCTACGAGTTCAGCAACTAGGTAACTAGCTTTGAGGGCTTTCTCATTTACCTTTGTGGTTTTTCTCATAAAAGTTGCCTGTTTCCCTGTGTTTTCACGCCATCGGCTTGTTTTGAAGCGACGGGTGTTTCGTTTGGAGATGGCGTTTAAGCTGCTTGGCACCATGGCGCTGTTGGAAGATAGCTTTCGCTGTATTGCCTCGAGCTCACCGTCTTTAGTTTCTTTTTACCACCACTCATACTAGGGCCTGCTACTTCACCTGGGTCAGAATCTTGTCCAGGGCCCATTTTTTCCTTTTTAAAAACTTCTCCATCACTGTCACCACGACCTGTCGCATGCGTCACTAATTCTCTTGTCTCTAAGAAGGAACGAGGCAATTAGCTACCTGCTGCCACCCGGACGAATATTACATTACTCTGCCAGTCACTATATTACAGCACAGACACTCGACAATGGCATTTTATTTGCAGATAATAATTAATAAATGTTAATTTAAAAAAAAAGTGAAATTGAATAATTTCTCACGGCACACCCAACGATCTCTCACGGCACACTAGTGTGCCGCGGCACAGCGGTTGGGAAACGCTGGTCTAGGTAAAGTCTTGTTCATTGTCCTGTATGATTTTATAAAGCATGAGAAACTAACTTAATAGATTACTGTGTATAGTAATAATTAATAATAGCAAGCAAATAGCAAGAAAAGAAAAACCATCAGAC
>NC_139655.1:1705983-1713483 GCF_951799395.1 Argentina silus | reverse complement strand
ACACACACACACACACACACACACACACACACGCACGCACACACAGCCTGATAGATTATATACAATTTAAGAATTCAATTCAATTACTGTCTGCAGTATGTTGTTGGTATGTAGATATATTAATATGTATATATACAGTAATATGTTGTCATATTTTCAAAACAATTAAAAATAAGTAATCTATTTAGTTTCGTGCATTAAGTTTGAAAAAAGCCATAGTTGAGGGTGATCAAAATATTCTTTGTTTTCCTGTTTTGTTTCAGAAAAACTAGAAAATCTGGCTTCCTCCTATAAAGGTAATAAGCTCCCACTAATTACAGCTGTCTTTATAGTGTAACATCCCTACATACAGTATATATAATATTCAAAACTATGATGATTAATCACTGAATAAATATACGTATATAAAATGAATGTCACTGATGAAAAACTTTAAATATGTTTTACTATGTCTGATTTTTTTGTTTTCCTCAGTGGATGTCACTCTGGATGTGGACACAGCTCACCCTAACCTGCACATATCAGAGGATAAGAAAACAGTCCAGTGGAGAGATGAGGCACAGAGACAGTTGAACAATGAGCAGCATTTTAACAAAGATCCTTATGTGTTGGGCACTTTGGGCCGTCCTATGAGGGCCTACTGGGAGGTGTGTGTGGAGGGAAAGGATGACTGGGTGCTTGGTGTTGCCAAGGCAACAGCTAACAGGAAGGGCCAGTTAGTTTTGAGCCCTGCCAATGGCTTCTGGGCAATCAGGCTGTCCAATGGGCAAAGACTTAAAGCCATGGATGTTGTCCTTAAAAAGACACTTCCAAAAACAGTCAGTGTCTATCTGGATTGTAAGGAGAAGAAGGTGACTTTCTATAATGCAGAGGACTGTTCACTCATTCACTCATTTGACGATGGACCAAGTTATGAGGATGATGTCCGTCCACTTTTCTCAACCTGGAACAATGATGATGTTCCTATCAGGATTCAGCCCATACTGTAAATACTACTACTATAAATACAACTACAATAATACTAATTTTTAATATTGTAATAATTATGATAATTAGAAAAGTTATATTATGAACTAGAACAAATCAATTCCAAAAGAAACTTTGTGGGCTTGCAAATTCTTATTTTCAAATTGTGTCTATTCTGAATCAGAGCCAAGATAATACATAATCACCTTTACTTTGTCCTAAATGAATTGTCATACAGTCCACTCAGGTGCCAATATATTTAGACACACTAGTCTGGCACCGTGAGATTAGCAATCCAGAGGCTCAAAGTAATCAGAAAGCCACAGTGGCTGTGGTGAGATGTAATATGGGTTCTTTGTCACCTCAGCAAATATTAAATATGTAAAATATAAATATTCAAAATATTAAAATACATTAAAATGTAATAGATGAAGCTGGTCACCTGCTAGTTCCTCATGTCAGATTATGCAGTAGTGTTGTATGTATAACAACAAGTGTATGACTAGGTTATTCAATGTGTATGTTCATCTATCTAAAACATATTTTTTCTGATTGTTAGGACGCAAGATCATTCAAGGGTAGGAGGAAAAATCGACTTTGTATTTCTAAGATTTGTTGTGTTTTTGTAATGATTCATCTTGTGAAAACATAATTATACTCTGAATGAGATACCCATTTAGCAATTGTGAACGTATTCATGTTTAAAGACGAAGACTGCTTATTGGCCATGCAATCAATTGTTGGAATGTGGTCATTTTTGCCCCCTCCGAGACAACACACATGCACACCCCCAAGGGAGAACAGGGCTCTGGGCTCAGGGTCAGCCATTTCCAGCACCCCTGGAGCAGTTAGGGGTTAAGTGCCTTGCTCAAGGTCACAACGGCAGTGGTAGGCACCTGGATATGATGCCAGCAACCCTCCAGTCACCAGCTCACATTAGGCTCCCTCCTGGAGTGGGCATCAAACCAGCAACCTTCCGATTGCTGGCCGGCCTCTCTAACCTCCAGGCCTCCCCATGTTTATATACTTTACGTGATAATTGTATGTAATAAATGTGATTGGTCATACTGGATGTAACATATTACATTTTGTAACTGTTTCTAAACTGTTTCTTAAATTTAATTACACAGTACATTGACTCAATTACACAACATAAATGTTCAAGTATATTTACTTTTACTCCAATGAAGCTAGAGAAATCAGAAATGGTAAAAACACAAATAAATCATGCTATTCCTATATTGAGATGCACACACCTCAGGAAGTGACTTGGAGACCATGAAAATGCTTCCAGATATATTTCTACGTATGATTTTGAAATTGGAGCAATGTTTTTTTGTAAAATAGTTAGTCAGGGAAGGACAGCAGAGTTATGTTTATTATAGTGCAACATCGCTTCTGTGGCCGTCCATTTGGTATGACTAGTGTTAACAGACATGACACCAGCTGAAAACGCAGCCGAGAATTGTATTAAGACCAAGCAGAATCAATGCTTTTACTGTTGACTTTGCCACACTTTGCCATGAGCTGAAAGGAAGGCGCACCAAGCTCTGAACCAAGACCGTTAAGAGGCCCAGAACTAACATTTGCATGCGTGTGAACCAGCTGTCACCTGACGGACAGCTAATGTGTTTGACTTGTGTAGTGTATTTTGCTCTGACCAGAAGAAGGCCTGATGTGTTATGAATAAGCCTACAGTGTTGTGCACAATGGAAGATGCAGCATGCAGTTGGCCACTGTAGATTGAGGAGACGGTACGGGACGGTACCGGAGAGATAGTGCAGGGAATAGCCTTATTTGGTTAGGGCTATGAACATCACCACAGTATAGGTTGAAAATGCTTATAATAATGTGGACCTGGGAATTCCATGCCCAAATCTGGAAGATAGTACATGCTGTTCTGTAAGATAAGGCATGCTGTTGTATATAAGACTGAACGGCTAGACTAGACAGGAGGGGGACATCATTGAATGTATAGGAGCCCCCACATCTGGCCGTGGATTGTAACGATGAAGTTATGATTAATTAAAGACGATTAAACTGACTCATCCGGACCTCTGTAGCTTCCTTTCTTCATCTAAGTTTATTAACTACACTTGGACAGCCGAACTACCGAACTACCGCTAACAAGTTGTCCCACCCGTGGACCTTCGTTTAGGATGACTAGAGTTAAAAGCGGCTAAGTTGACGCTCCTCCATCGCATTCATCAGTTGTGACATTGTTGCACTGGCTATGAGAGTACGTTTTGTGTGGTCGTCCCACCCACCACCCCCAGCCTCCACCCACCACCCCCAGCCTCGCCCCACCACCCCCAACCTCCACCCACCACCCCCAGCCTCGCTCCACACGGTCGCTCTGTAAGAAGCCCATGGCGGGTTTCTTGGGCTCTCTGCCATATTGTGTACTTATTTGTCGTGGTCGTTTAACTCCAGGCAGGGAGTTCTACAGAGCCATCCAATATACGTCAAGCTTAAATGTATTACCATTGTCATCCAATAAATGGTTAAACTGCTGCTAGTGCCGTGACTCAAACAGTGTATACTGTATATATAGTATATAGTCATAAAATCTAGACTATGGGAGTATGAGATTAGTAACAATACCTCAAATAATAATAATCGGGAAATGCATTGATATTTGATGGATCTTGCACTGGATTTTAACCACAGTCTCCCACATACTCAACTGAACTTGGCTGAACTTATTATATGATGAATTAATTCTTACCAATTTCAGAAGATTCTTTTTATGTTTAGCAAAATGAAATTCAAGGTCAGTCTTTAATGTTTACCCTGACTAACACAGAAAAGGACAACATTTCAACTCCAGTTGCATTTAAATGTTGTAAACCGATACAAAGATAAATAGTACAGACATGTTTGTAATCAGGTTGGTATATAGAATGGAATACTGTATATGTTTCATTTAATGCTCTATAAACCATGAACTGAAGCGGTCTCTAGAGGGAGCCTCTAAACCATAAAACAGATGAAAATAAGAAACTTCATTGCTATATAACAATGTAATTAGAAGAAATACTGTAATTTGTTTTGCTACTGAAAGCATTTAACGGTAACTAGACAAACATAATGTATTATTCGGATGTTTTTATCTATATCAAAGTGTGGTTAAACATTACTGATTGGAAAAGAAAAACCTTGTGAGTGGAAACGAAAGTGTTTACTTGATCTTAAACCGACAGACTCTGCTATAGACGTGTGGTGTTAGCGTTCAGGTAAGAATTACTATAGTTTTAATTTAAAAAGGATCCAATACAATGCCAGGTTGACTTGAGTTAAGCCCTGGATTAATTACTATCATATTAACTCTGAAAACAGCGTTAGGCCTTCAATGCTCTGATGGCAGTGTGTTGTTCTTTGTCAATCCAATTAATGAATACTACTCACCTCAAGTTGATTATTAACACCTGAACAAACTAATTTCCTATCTGAAAAGGACTTTCATATCTTAACTCCCCTCTACAGACGTGCATTGCTGGCAATTGGGTAAGAATCTCTCGTATTCGTTTACTTTATTTGAGTTGTTACAGTACCTGACACATAATGTTTTGATATGTAATGCATATATATGTATATATACAGAATATTAATACATTAAACAGTGAGCTTTTGAATGAATCATGAATGTCATTTTGACCTTGTTCATTTATCTTCATGGATCAAAAACACTTATCCCTCATTGGAATGAACATATCCATATATATATATATATATATATATATATATATATATATATATATATATATATATATAAAATACATTCTGGATTTGGCTCACAAAAACTGGAAATAGATTAGCTTCAGATAAACTGTGTCCCCTAACGATGAAAAATGTACAGGTTGACAGATAATTCAACTACATCCTGATATGTAACTAGTTCTACCTGCCTGGCCAGTGGCAACATTCCATGATGCATTTTTGCAGCTTGACTTCTCTATAAATGCTGTAGTTTCGGTGACCACAGAAACAAGTACTAGGCCTACACATATTCATCGAAGAACCAATTTGCTGGATACTTTCCACACACTAGAGATAGACAGACAGACTACAAACAACCAGTAAGATATAGCCTAGCCTACATATTGAATGTCCAACAAAAGTCAAAATAAATGTCAGTTTCACAATGTTTTGCATATGCACTGTTACGCTTCACCATAGCTCAAAACTGAGATCATAACTAATGAACAGCAACATTTTATGGGGGGAGATTCAATGACAACCTATTGGCAGTTATTTCTGTAATAATACATTAAAGGCATTATTCTCTGTAATATCACCCACTGCATGCTAGTTGGCTAGTTAGTATCCCTCTCGACCAATGGGTGTAAAAATGAATTTCTGAATTTCTGAATTAGTAGTGCACGTACATTACGTGTATCCGGGACCAGTTGGTTAACAAGCTATGCAATGAGTTGGTGTGGTCTCACCAGACAAACTAGCCTGGTATTAAACAAAGTAAGCTTCATGATGAACATCCACCTGCCCTCATCACCTCTCCTCTCTAAAACAGAACAACCAAACGTCCAACCATCTGAAACACACTAGACTCAACTCAAGCAATAGCTCCAAAAGTCATTTTGGGGGGGGGGATCATTGTATATAACGATCCAAATTAGTGATACTTTTCATGAACTCTATATGTGTCTATGGGAATATAGCGGTACATGTTGTACATTTAAAATGTCAAGCCAAGGGTTAAAATAAGAGACAATACCCATAGTCAAATTCAGATTTTTGGTGGTGAGCTGCTATGACTTTCATTACCCTTTTCTTTACTGACATGTTACTTGCGAACATACCTACATATGTCTATATTCAAAGATATGCAATACGCTTCTTTAAGTCAGATTGTATTGTTATCCAGCATTGATTTCTAAACTTCCCATATCCATCTCAAATAAAAAAAAAGGTGCTAAAAATGCTGTTCCATTGGCATGTAGAAAAAAAGGAAAAAGCCAAAAGCTTTGTACGACCAACAAATACTTTCCTAACAATTTGGTCTTACAGCTCAATGCTAAAGATCCCAAGACTTTCAAGCCACTTTTTTCTTGAAAAAACATTTAGAACATGCTTCAGGATAGCTTACAAAAACTAGGATTACAGAATGCAGGTTCACTGTCACACATGGCAAACGTTGAAAAACGTTGAACCTCAATGCAAGACTCAAGCGATGCCTATCAGATAGATATATCACGTGTAATTATGAGGAAATGACCAGCAGTGTGATGTTACCATAACACTTGAACAGGTAACAAGAGGTAGAACACACAGCCATTTCCACACAACTGCACCTCCATGGTGGAGAGAGATCGATCTGATGCAGCTGTCACAAGTCTTTGATCAGTTGTGACCAGCTCTCAGGGTCATATATATACACCTTTTTGCCAGGGAAACACGTGATCTTATCAGTGACACGCCCGCGACATGTGTCATACCCATGTTTGAAACTAAACATTTTAAAAAATTTAACCATTTTTTAATTCCCCATTTTATTCTTCATTATTGAACACTTATTTTTATTCTTCATTATTGAACACATTACTACCACTAGAGTAGCAGCCTAACCATTTTTAATTGCCTTTTTTTTTTAATTGCACATTTTAACCCTCAGTATTGAGCTTTTATTTTAAGCCTCATAGGCAATAAACGTTTATAGTATGTTTATAGTATACGACACATCACACAGCACTTATCAGTGACAAACTTTAGCTGACCCTTGGTTGAACTTCAGCCAGTTCAGGGACCCTGGTTTCCTAGAAAGAGAAAAGGCCCCTAATCCAGCCGTTCTAACGGTTCTATATCCTACGGGGGTGACCACATCCTCAAAAAACTGTCAAGTTCCTAAATCTAATTTCACAATCAGCAGAACACCTTGTCCTCTCACCAACGTCTCATTGTGCAAGCCTCAACATCCCACCACATCCGCCCCAAAGGGGCGGGACTTATAATTTTCAAGTATTATTTTTGATGATTAAATTCATGTGACGTCATCACCTTTTGACAGAAGGTGAATACTATATTCTCTAGGAGGGTGCAACATTGGAAGGGTTCAGATAGAAATACTATACATTGTGTAGAACAAGTGTGAATATCTGTGATGTTTAGGGAGTCTTGTTAGCTGCTCTATGAATTACATTTCTATCTGCAATGCTGAGGACGTTTAACCATTGAATAACAGCTCTGCAGATGTATTTTTAATGACTGTAACAGTTTTCTAATGTCTTGTACTACTTCTACAAGTACTAGTACTACTATTACTATTACTACAACTTTATTACTACATAAGGCCCAAGTTTTATATTCCATGTCAGATGCATCATGGGACTGTGGATCCAGAAAGCCCGTTTGCTGAAATTCCTCATCGGTTTTGTGGACTGTGCACCCATTGCAGGTTGTACAACTTAAACTACAAATTATTCGTTTAATAAATTCTCTCTGTAGCCGTTTTTTACTCTTAAGATAGATAACATTTTGTATTACACACGTAAGGAGATGGTTAATTTCTTTTGGACC
>NC_139655.1:1658483-1698483 GCF_951799395.1 Argentina silus | reverse complement strand
TGCTGATCCTATCAGGATTCAGCCCATACTGTAAATACTACTACTATAAATACAACTACAATAATACTAATTTTTAATATTGTAATAATTATGATAATTAGAAAAGTTATATTATGAACTAGAACAAATCAATTCCAAAAGAAACTTTGTGGGCTTGCAAATTCTTATTTTCAAATTGTGTCTATTCTGAATCAGTGCCAAGATAATACATAATCACCTTTACTTTGTCCTAAATGAATTGTCATACAGTCCACTCAGGTGCCAATATATTTAGACACACTAGTCTGGCACCGTGAGATTAGCAATCCAGAGGCTCAAAGTAATCAGAAAGCCACAGTGGCTGTGGTGAGATGTAATATGGGTTCTTTGTCACCTCAGCAAATATTAAATATGTAAAATATAAATATTCAAAATATTAAAATACATTAAAAAGTAATAGATGAAGCTGGTCACCTGCTAGTTCCTCATGTCAGATTATGCAGTAGTGTTGTATGTATAACAACAAGTGAATGACTAGGTTATTCAATGTGTATGTTAATCTATCTAAAACATATTTTTTCTGATTGTTAGGACGCAAGATCATTCAAGGCTAGGAGGAAAAATCGACTTTGTATTTCTAAGATTTGTTATGTTCTTGTAATGATTCATCTTGTGAAAACATAATTGTACTCTGAATGAGATACCCATTTAGCAATTGTGAACGTATACATGTGATAAATTCATGTTTAAAGACAAAGACAAAGACTGTTTATTGGCCATGCAATCAATTGTTGGAATGTGGTAATTTTTGCCCCCTCCGAGACAACACACATGCACACCCCCAAGGGAGAACAGGGCTCTGGGCACAGGGTCAGCCATATTCCGGCACTGCTGGAACAGTTAGGGGTTAAGTGCCTTGCTCAAGGTCACAACGGCAGTGGTAGGGACCTGGATATGATGCCAGTAACCCTCCAGTCACCAGCTCACATCCGGCTCCCTCCTGGTCAGGGAAGTACAGCAGAGTTATGTTTATTACAGTGCAACATCGCTTCTGTGGCCGTCCATTTGGTATGACTATGTTAACAGACATGACACCAGCTGAAAACGCAGCCGAGAATTGTATTAAGACCAAGCAGAATCAATGCTTTTACTGTTGACTTTGCCACATGTCTAGAGCCATGGGCTGAAAGGAAGGCGCACCAAGCTCTGAACCAAGACCGTTAAGACGCCCAAAACTAACATTTGCATGCGTGTGAACCAGCTGTCACCTGACGGACAGCTAAGGTGTTTGACTTGGACAGCCGAACTACCGAATTACCGCTAGCAAGTTGTCCCACCCGTGGACCTTCGTTTAGGATGACTAGAGTTAAAAGCAGCTAAGTTGACGCTCCTCCATAGCATTCATCAGTTGTGACATTGTTGCAATGGCTATGAGAGTACGTTTTGTGTGGTCGTCTCACCCACCACCCCCAGCCTCCACCCGCCACCCCCAGCCTCGCCTCACCACCCCCAGCCTCCACCCACCACCCCCAGCCTCGCCCCACAAGGTCGCTCTGTAAAACCCGCCATGGTTTCTTTGGCTCTCTTGTTCGACAGAGCCATCCAATATACGTCAAGCTTAAATGTATTACCATTGTCATCCAATAAATGGTTAAACTGCTGCTAGTGCCGTGACTCAAACAGTGTATACTGTATATATAGTATATAGTCATAAAATCTAGACTATAACCGATGAGTATGGGAGTATGAGATTAGTAACATGACCTCAAATAATAATAATTGGGAAATGCAATGATATTTGATGGATCTTGCACTGGATTTTAACCACAGTTTCCCACATACTCAACTAAACTTGGCTGAACTTATTATAAGATGAATTAATTCTTACCAATTTCAGAAGATTATTTTTATGTTTAGCAAAATTAAAGTCACGTTCAGTCTTTAATGTTTACCCTGACTAACATAGAAAAGGACAACATTTCAACTCCAGTTGCATTTAAATGTTTTAAACCGATACAAAGATAAATAATACAGACATATTTGTAATCAGGCTGGTATATAGAATACTGTATATTTTTCATTTAATGCTCTATAAACCATGAACTGAAGCGGTCTCTCGAGGGAGCCTCTAAACCATATATTGTTTGTATTAATGCACAAAACAGATGAAAATAAAAAACTTCATTGCTATATAACAATGCAATTAGAAGAAATACTGGAATTTGTTTTGCCACTGAAAACATTTAACGGTAACTAGACAAACATAATGTATTCAGATGTTTTTTTTCTCCATCAAAGTGTATGGAGGTGTGGTTTAAACATTACTGATTGTAAAAGAAAAAACTTGTGAGTGGAAACGAAAGTGTTTTCTTGATCCTAAACTGACAGACTCTGCTATAGACGTGCGTTGTTAGCGTTCAGGTAAGATTCACTATAGTTTTAATTTAAAAATCACAACACAATATGATATCTGGTGCAAATGGATTTGTATACAGGAAAGCATGCCTAATATTTTCAAAAGTCGGGGGTTTGAACATGTTAGTTCAGTACTTTTTCACCACACCTTGGTCTGTATTGAAATACAACAAATTGCTGCAAATCAGAACAAATTCATTTATATAAATTACAATGCCGTAACAATAATAAATGTAAACTTTAAATCCATTTACCTCGTTTAGCGTAAAGTACTCTCATGTTATTTAAGGTCGAAGTGATACTGTACCATGTGACATGGTTATCAGATCAATGAATGCAACCATTAACAGAACCTGTCGTGTGTTCAGACAGGTGAAACTTTCAGACTGTTAGCACAGATAGCATGTTGGGTATACGACAGACAGACTATTCTCCCGGACAAAGACTGATTCCTGTTCTGCATGATATATTTCTATCTGAGCACAAGTTCCATCCTTGAAAGAAGCCTTGTGTTTTATGTTCTCATCAGGTGCATCATGGGACAATTAATACAGGAAGTCTGTTTGCTGACATTCCTCATCTTCTTTGATACCTGTTCATCTCTTACAGGTAAATATGATTAATATCATCTGTTCATTGTCAATGAATACATTTGTTTGAATCTAAATTATTTAAAATATGCACTGTACTTGATATTCAACACTTAATTTCAAGTGGACCTACGGCAAAAAAAGCCTCTTTATTTTTTATAGTATTCAGTATACTGTACTGAAGCATTCATTGGTGAGTTGAAACTGTTAAAATGCAACTATATTTTTTGCCAAATCGGTGGAACTGTTATCAGTGCGTCATTCAGACTGATTGTACAGTAAGACTTCCTCTTCTCTCACACCAGATGACAGGAAGCTCAACCTTGTCGTCCCTTCCGACCCTGTAGTTGCCTCCACTGGCCATGACATCATCCTACCCTGTCACCTCTCTCCTCAAACAAGTGCTGTTGCCATGGATATCAGATGGTTCAAGGAGGGACATTTTGTTGACTACATGTACCTGTATCAGAGTGGAAAGGGGTCAGAGGGGACGGGCTATGAGGGCAGAGTGAGTCTGTTCACCCAGGAGCTGGAGAGAGGCAACGTGTCACTGCTGCTGAAGGATGTCAAGATGTCTGAAAAAGGGAGGTACAAATGTCAAGTCAGCGACTTGGAATGGATCCAGGAACCATCTGTTGAGCTACAGGTTATAAGTGAGTGTAGATTAGGATTATGAAATAAAAATCACATGCGTCCAATTGTAAGTGTTATTTTGTATTTCAAATGAACTGATTTAAAATGTTTTTATTTTGTACAAATATCTGTTTCATCCATTATGTCTGGTACAAATAGGGACTGTTCTCATTTTTGTCAGTACAATAGATGGATTGATGATTGTAATAATCAATACAAATGATTACAGATAAGCCATCCCGATCAAAAAGCAACTGAAAATATCTCTTTTAAAGATTTGACATAATACATCTTGAAAAGTCTGCAGATGGCAGCAGACATTGAAAAACTGGGCAGTTTAACCAAATCCCCTTTTATTGTGAAATCGTCTAATCTCATCTTGTCTTGTCATCCTCTGATGGGTTTTGATCCAAACTTGCCATGACAGAACCACTTCAAATCACCTATTGATATAATTTGCAATAAGGTATATTGGATATGCTGTTTATTTGTACTTTTTTTGAGCAAGCTGGCACTGATCAATGGGAATATATATATATACAACTAAGTTGTTTTTTTTAAAAACTAATTTATTCCAAAATGGCTTTACGAATTACAGAAGATTAAAGGTACAGAACTGCTTTAAATCTATCTTGTAACCAAGCGATCAAGCCTTGCATAACACCTACACAAATATCACTTCAATTGTGCTCTAGAGGAAGGCGGACCCATAAGGAAGGCTTACTGTATGTCATAGTAAAACCAATGGGTAGGTGCTGCTCGATTTGGATGGTGCTCCTGTTTAGTGAATCATGCCCTCTTTGGGGGATTGTTACATCAGAGTCGACGATTGATGGAGGAGATTCTGGTGTCGCGATATTGCTTAAAATCTCCTGATGTCATACCATTTTTCTTCCACCTGTTTTGAGCAGAGCAGGGCAGTGTTCCCAGGATCTCCTTGGGCAGGCACCACAGAACGTTCATCCAGCTGAGCTGCATCTCAGAGGACTGGTACCCAGAGCCTCACATGCTGTGGATGGACCGCAGTGGGAAGGAGATGACCTCAGCACAGACAGACAGACCCAGACAGACAGAGGGAGGAGTCCTGTACTCCATCACCAGTCATGTTAGAATAGGGATGGACCAACTGGAGGGAGTCACATGTGCAGTGATGTCACAGAACAGGGGATCCAGACTGGAGTCTGCAATGCAGATGACTGGTGAGTTTAGACGCTGGGATGCACAGGGAAGTACACATTGAGCTGTTATTCGGCTATTGTCTTCAATTCAGTCAATACTGGTTAAAGCATTATTTACATTAACATTTACATTTTTGACATTTAGCAGATGTTTTGAAGAGGTCTTCAGAGCATCAGTGTGTCTGCCCACTGCTACCCCTTAACATTTTTGTTTTTTCCAACACAAATGTCAGGGAACAGAGACTATAAGGAGTGATGCTATAAAGTTTGGACTGTAGACTACTGTAGTGTTTGATGCTCAGATGAACTTTGACCTTCATTGTCTCCTGTAACAGAGGGGTTCTACCAGATAGGAATTGGTACCCTGTTGACCTATGACCTTCATTGTCTCCTGTAACAGAGGAGTTCTACCAGATAGGAAGTGGTACCCTGTTGACCTATGACCTTCATTGTCTCCTGTAACAGAGGAGTTCTATCTGAGCACTATGCCTGACCGGGTTTACATCTCTGCATTTGTGGTTCCTGTGTTTCTGGCGCTGGTGTGTATCACTGCATGTGTACTCTTCATCCTCCATCAGAGAAGAGGTTAGTCTCATATCAAATCAAATCAAAGTTTATTTTATAAGCAAAGTCTCTCTGCTACACGTCTAATATATATAGTATATAACAATAATCTGTAAACATCAATTCTGATTCAACAGCAAGCCCTTTACCTTGTTATTGGTGTATAATGACATGACCATTTTTCAATTTCCAGCTGTTCTGGAGAAACTCAAGCCTTTAAGTAAGATCAGATTAAAATACCCTCATCAGACGGTTACAGTAACACATTTGTCATACATTTTGCTTCGTAGCCTACAACATTGTTTATATTCAGATGCTCTTCAATCCAAGAGTTTCACATATTGTATTTCTACTATTGTTATAGATGAAGTAAAGGACAATTTAAAGATGGAGAAACAAGGTACAGTACGTCAAACCTCACCCTCCTTATCTAGAAAATATTTTGTAGTCACAGTTTGTCAACGTTGTTGCACTGATTGAAAGATTAACAATGCTCCCCTGCTGTTCTGCAGAGCGCGACAAACAGATGAAGTTAGTGGGTAAGTATTATGTGTGGGGCAATGGAGGCTCGTACCTTTTTTATTTGGTACGTTTTTGGGTGTAGGCTATGTTTCAAATGTGCGCATGAAAGGGGTATACATAACACATTCAGAACGTCTGACATAAACACTTCATAACACATTTTTCTGTCAGAATTTGCCTCTTCGCCATAGAATGATTATTTTTTTTAGGTACACCTATTCAATCTTAGGTCCACACAAATGCAAAGGGGTGGGGCTTTGTGGGTGATGAGAATGAAGTATAAATTTGACTGTATTTGAATAGGCATGCAAACATTGATTTTACTGTAACCAAAATGTTGCATATATTAGAGAACTGTTATTAATTCCATTTTATCACTAAAATAATAAAATGTTCGATCCACACAGAGATTACTGGGAAAATTCCAGAGTCAGGTAATTACAGCTTCTTTCACATCAATGATGAACTTATGTTAACATGGAATTTGTCATTCAACCATTGTTGTATTCTGTGTATTTTTGTTTGGAGAAGATACTAATACACCCATCATTTTCACTTTCTCTCCTCTACATAGTTTGGAGCCTAATGGTCGATCATGGAGGTAATTTGAACCATGTTCTATATCCCATACATATTGTTGCCTACATAAAACACTGAATTAGTGATTGGTTAGATACACATACAGTATGTACAGAAGATATAGATCTAAAAAAACAAAATAGTTGCTAAACTTTTGACAAAGAAGATGAAATTGCAGGTTAGTTCATTATTACGGTTCAAATGAAAAGTTCAGTTCATGATGGGGTGCATGAGCATTCAAAGTATCAGAACAGTTATTCACAGTATCTATCCCATTCATTTTCAGAGGATGTGAGTCTCGACCCAGACACTGCACACCCCAGACTCACTCTATCTGAAGACAACAAATCTGTCAAGATTGGAGCTCTCCGTAAAGAAAAGAGCACTAAGAAGAGATTTGAAGAGAGACAATGTGTCTTGGGAATGGAGGGATACGACACAGGAAGACATTACTGGGAAGTTGACCTGGGGAAGAAGACCCAGTGGGGTGTGGGAGTCACCCAGGATACAGAGAACATAGACAAAAACATCAAAATGTATCCAGAGACTGGCTATTGGAGCATATGTTTGGAAGGAGGAGCGCTAACAACATCAGAGGAGTCTCCAACTGTTCTTCCTATTGAACTGAAACCTGAGAAGCTGGGAGTGTTTCTGAACTGTACGAGGCAGAAGATATCATTTTTTAATGTGGAAAAACAATGTCACATCCACTCTTTCTCTGTGACATCTACCAAGAAACTCTATCCATTATTTGGCCCTTTGATTGAATGTAAGGAGGAACTCAAAATCTCACCTGTGACACAAGAGACAAACCCTTCAAGCTCTGAGAATGGTAGTGTTCTAGATGGTACATGATAGACAAGGCAATTGGGGTGTGAACATGTACTCAAGTCCACAATTACTGGTACCTGGACTCATCATCGATTCTGAAATATCCATTCTCGAAAATCTTTTTTTATAATAAGGCTTTGTCTAAGCCTTGTATGGTGCAACTTTGACCTGGTAGATGATGGAGAACATGATATGCAAGCATGTTTTTTTTCTCCTCAGCTGTGAGAGAGGGAGGGGCTGGTGCACTCACTCCCTCTCACAGACACACAGCACTGCACTGGAGGACTGAGGGAGAGAGATTTGTTTGTTTATATGTGTTCTTTTAATTCTGTTATGGATGATAAAGTTGGGGAAGTGACTTTCTGATTGTCAATAGATGGAGGCCATTCTTACATCTATAGACAATTTATTTTATAGCATTTAAGCTCAACATCTTCCATTTATATGTATGCATGTACTTTGCAGAGATCCAAGTTATGTGATTGCTTTTCAGAATGAATTAGTTAGATTGCACTTTGACCTTTTTTGTTGTCTTAAGCTTTGTTAGAATAACAGCAAATATGAATGAAAATATGGAGACATTTTCTTTGTACAAATCAGCATAACGTCAAATAAACAAAACTGAAAATACATGTTTTGTAATCAACTTAATTTCAATTGAGGACTCTCCTTTGAGATTGATTAGAATATCCCCACTAGCCCTTACTCTGAACTCACAAGCCAATAATACGTCTTTTGACCAAAGACAAAATAACAGGTCTGAAAGTAAAAGTCCCACATCAAACCATAGTCAGGGCAGCAATGACTGTCTTGTAAATCACAATGTTTTTGGGCAGAAAAAAGGGATTCTTTGTGTTCTTGACTCTGAATAGACAAAATGTGTATTTTATTTTTGATCAATGCTCCATGGTGAGAAAAGAGGGCAGACCACATTCTCATAACCTGGCCCATTGTCAAATGAGTAAATGAGTGAGCCGTCCTCTGCATTGTAGAAAGCCACCTTCTTCTTCTTAAAATCCAGATAGATGCCATCTTTTGTCAAGGAGTCATCATCTTTGTCAAGGGCTGACTCCTCATCATCCATGGCTTTAAGTGCATTCCCAATCAATTGCATTGTAGAAAGTCACCTTCTTCTCCTTATAATCCAGACATCTCCTTATAACCTCCATCAGGTTTCAAAAAAGTAAATGTTGTAGATAAATCATGAAATGCTGTCCAGTACAGTATGTCATTATGGGTACGTTTAAATGCATTGTTTACATTATTTGTTGGTTGCCCTGCATGCAGATCTTACTGACAGTGCTTTTAGATTAATACTGTAAATTGGGATTCAATTCATGCAGATAGCAGCTTTCAGTACTGAGGGTTGAGAAGTACACTTCATGTACAGTCCTGTGTATCCTGCATGGGAGCCAATTAAACTGGCAGTCCCTGCCTGTGACCTAATCAGCAGTGATGGTGAATCTGGTTGAGAGGTCAGCTGACACACAACTTGCCTGCTGACCTCTAAATCAAGAGAACCCCCTCCATTCAGACATACTTCTAAAATGACTGCACAAAGTCGCTATTTGCAGTGGACTGAATCCTGGATATAAGCTATGGTGTCAGGTGTGTTTTTAAAAAAAAAAGAAATTCACCTCAGCAAAACAACCACCAGGAGGCATTGTTGAACAATTGTAATGGATAAGCTTACAATGTGTTATAGTGTGTTTACAAACATTGCTGCCTGATGAATTACGTGAAGAGTAGCTTATGAGTTCTTGCTTCAATTTGGAAAAGGACAAATTATTGTCTGGTAGGAGAAATTCTAAATGATGTCATTGATTAAACCTGAATTTGCAAATCATGTCTTCATGGACTCTTCATACAGTTATGTCAGACATGGAATATACGTGACAGTGTCTCCGCGAAATTGCATATTAATGAACTCATAGCGATACAATGTTTCTCAGTTGATTCCGCTCATTTCAGCAGCAGGCTATATGGACACAGCACACTCACAAAGCAAAGAGCGCAGTTCGTGTCATAACTTTTCCACTCTGGCACTGTGAGTTTACGTTGAACGTATTTCACTTGATTGAAATGAGAGCTTTTATGAATCAATCAAAACATTTTATACACCGTGTGCAATGAGGAGAATAAAACGTATTATATTTTCACTTTTTTCCTGGTTGTATCCAACAAGTCATTTGTAGTTGCCTACTGTCTGTATTTCACTGTCCTTTTTCGCCCCCGTCATATCATGTATCATTGTTGACTTTCTATAGGTGTCATATCATTTATGGAGCCTTGGACAGTTATTGATGTATATTCACAATCTGTATCAAACCAGAGCCTTTTGGGACTTACTGTAATTAACAATAGTCTTCCTTAAGGTCAATGCACAATGTAGTACAGTATATATTGGTGTTTTGACCATTTACTGTCCTTGCTTGGTGATATTACTTATGGTTGAGCATCCCATAATGTTTCATGCATCAGATGGTTTTCATATGACAACAGGGTTGAACTGCAATGCAAGGTTTTCTGTGTCAAAAAACTGTGTCATGAGCATGTGTGTGTGTGTGTGTGTGTGTGTGTGTGTGTGTGTGTGCGTGCGTGCGTGCTCATGCGTGCAAGAGAGAGTGATGGAGAGAGAGAGAGACTCTGTATGTAGTTTTACCTTTACCTGACATGTAGTTTTACCTTTACCTGACATGTAGTTTTACCTTACAGAGATGGCAGCTGTGGCTGTTCTTCCATTGTGCCATACCCTTCATCAAAACAATTGAATATACTTAATAATATTAATATTAATAATATATTAATCTTGATGTAAGTCTTTTTTATGAGATGAGATTAAAATGAGTTTACTTATTACTCCAGCTAATCCTCTATTAGACAAATAAATGCATGCACAAATAAGCTACAGTAACAGTACGCGGTTGCATAATGATATTCATCTTTTGACATAAGAAATGTATCTGCCATTAGGCTTTCAATGTGCCAATGAGATTAAACAGAGCTTACTTTATATCCTTTTTTTCAGTTCCCTGCGTTCTGAGAAGAAATATTGCAGAGTGGTTACTATCAATCCAAATAATGTGTTTGTTGTTGCGATAGCTTTATTCTATTGATAATAGGGTAACACTTTACATCCCATTCGTAAAGGGTTTATGAATGGTTTATAATTAGTTAATAAATCACTTATAACCAGTTTATTATTCAATTATAAACCATTTACACACAGTTATAATTCATTAGTTTATATTGTTCGATATTCACTTGGTGCTTGCCAAATAGGAAGCTTGCGATCAGCAGCCAGTTATGAATCCTTTATAAATGTACTTTGGACATGCTGGAAGGACAAAACAGTTAGGAAAAATAGAAAATGTTTTTCGTGTTAAATTAAAATTCTTTGAACATCTGATAATATGTAATACTGTACTTACTATATGATACAGTATTGTCCTTTTTACCAATTGCAGATAAAACACAGATATTGCAATGGAGTGTTTTCTGTTGTTAATCTATAACTTATCATTCTGAATGTATCCCAAACTTTTATAATACAATCTATGGTGTAGGGCTCCCTCTAGAGACTGGGTAATATAAGAGTAGCAGTTCATGGTTAAACAGGTCTTCTCATACAGTACTCTGACGAGCAGAATATTTACCAATCTGCTTGCGAGTGACACTCTTTAATAATACTTACTTATACTTTATCATCCAAAAAAAAAGAGTGGGAGATTATTTTGGCTTCACAAACATCACAAGCAGCACTTGGTTTGTATGTTGAGTGTTAAGACCAAACTAAAAATGTGTTCATGACATTTCAGTTGAAAACCCATTTCTTCTCTTGTACTGGTCATCGGACAAACATGTTATTAGAATTCATATGGGCCCATGTGGCACTAGTGATAGCTAGCTGGGTAAAACAAGATATTGGATGATATTTCTAGGGTATTTAGACTATATTTTGGTCATTCTCAAGATATTGTAAGGCCAAGGCATAACAAGCTTATCAAAGCCACAACTTAAATCGAATATGTTATGGGAGAGCTGATACTCCTCATTTTAATGCCAAGACACCACTGATATACACTACTATTATCTGAAATATTTGTTTATGTTTTATTTCATAAATCCACAGGAAGAAAACATTGGAACAAAAACTCATTCAGATTTATTTAATGTCCCGAATAAAATGCAATAAATGCAATAAGTTAAAGTTGAGTGCTCCTGTCATTGAACCCAAGCCATCAACGAAAAACAATCTGAAGTAAAGTATATTATTTATCATAAATAAACATCACGTTGTAAAACAAGTAATTCTAATCTGATTCTGATATATAATGCCATAGATCTTTTTCTTAAAACATCTAGTAAATTGGACAAATAGGGGAAAACATGCTCCCCATAATTCATGATCTCCAGAGGGACTTGCCAAGGCTGCCCGCTCTCTCCTCTTCTGTTCTCCAACCTCTGGCACAAGCCGTCAATCAAAAAAAGTCACTTCCTAATCTTATCTACACAAATAATTTTGTCTACAAAATCAATTGGTCCAAATATGCATTATTACCTCTGAATGAGGCAATGAGTAATGCTCCATTGCCACCAAACATCCCTAAAGTACAACATTTTCACTATGTGGGTCTGAATATGTATTTCTCCATACACTTAACAACCAAAAATAACTTAATTAAGATAAATGCCACAATCCTTTCAGGCTCTCATTTCTGTCGAAAAGATGAATGTAGTCACCTACTAAGGATCACTCTGTCCATTTCAGGACTTGGGAACACTTTACCTGGTACTTTGTTTTTCTTTTATTGACAGCTTCGATTGGCTTTGCATGCATATGGAGTCCCCCGGGAGAGAGAACTGGTGATGTAGCCGATTCCTGAATTGTATTTGAGTGGTAGTACTAGAGGACTAGCCTCTATATTATGTTCTAATGTAAAGCAGCTCAGGAACCCTTATCCGTGTGTACAGTACTCTGTAGAAAAAGTAACTTCCTAACTTCCTTCTATTGATATTGACTGGTCTAGAGTCTGGACCAACATAACACTTTCACCCCGAAATCCTAATCATCAAATAACATATTATAACTTTGTTCTCAGAAAGTACTGTACTCCATGCAAATTATTCCAGATTACTGCTAAACAATCTCCTAATTAAACACTCCAGGCACCTGTACACATTTGATTTGGGAGTGTTCAGGGGTGTGTAGATTTTGCATAAACTTCCTCTTTAAAGACAAACGTATCAATGACTTGGAAGTGGGCATATGTGTGGATTCCAATAAATTAAAGACACATTCTAAAAGTTTAAAATGTTAGACAGTTTATTAGTAAATTGTGTGGCTTAATGCCTTACATTGATTTAACATTTTCTTCAGTCTTACATTTCCTATTTCCATTGTCTTGAAAGCTCTTCATATCATTATATTCAATTAGCTTTAGTACTAGCATGTCCCATTGAACACAGAGAAAGGTGAGCCGTAGTGTCCAGCACCACCAAGCCTAGTCTCCAAGTCTTTTACAGTCAGAGTCTGCACCTTACCATTGTTATCAGGACCTAGGTAACCTGCTGACACTGGGGCACCATCATCTCTAAGACAACAGTACGCGCTCCAATAATACCTAGCAACCCTCACACGATTATTAATTACAATATTAGGATGAGGCACCACGCCAGTGACAACAAAGGCCCTTTGATCAGAGCAGGTCTTCTCTAGTAGTTCGGCCAGGTCCCCCTCATGTTTCATCCACTGGCCCCTGTTGAACCCTGGGTCCTGGGGGGCGGCGTTGGTCAGGGTGGAGGTGGATAGCATAGAGGGCTGGGTGGAGGTGTGGTGGACGGGGTAGAGGTGGCCCTTGTCGTAGCCGGAACCCTCGTAGTCACTGTTCAGGGCCTGGTGGCGACCCCTGTCATTTGACGGAACGTGGTTTAGTCCACCCATGCAGCCGTGGCTACCACCATCCAGCTGTTGATGGATAATAGATTATCATGTTGTTACAATGTGGCTGCTTGGTGCTAATATTATATCTTAATATACTGTATACTCGTGTGAGTGACAATCATTTTGTGGGTTTTTAATACAACTTCATTTTTGTCTTCCATTGTAGCTAAATGCATAGGCTACTATTACTCTCTGTGAAGCTTGTTACTGACTAATATAAGATACTTTATGCCATTTAGCAGACACTTTAATCCAAAGTCAGAACAGTGAGTGCATACCTTGCCACATAATGAGCCACATACTGTAAGTCGATACAACATATGTTTGGAAGGATAAAGGCATTCAGACGTCACCTAATAATCATATGCACAAACGGGTGCAGATGTTTAAATTTGTGTGTATGTTAACTATTCATATACATAATGTAGTTCTTAAAGTACCTGTAAAGATATATAAAAAAAGATATATAAAACCTTACAATATTTAAGCACATGTTTGTGTACATATAACTACATACCTGAGGTTCGATATACCAAGGATCTTTTCTGGAAACGTCTGCATGTTGAAACTCGTAGGCAGAATACACTGGAATCTTGTTGTTGGTGTCGTAGAGCGTGGCGTAGAAGTAGTCCAGTTGGTCGTTCTGGTCCAGCAGACACTGGCATATCTGTTGATAGCGGTTGTTGTCCTTCGCATCACTGAGGATCGTTGGAGGGACACCGTTCAGAAAGAACTGACTACATTTTTTAAATGTGGTCACTTCCCCCTGAGAGAGCAGAGCAAGCAAAGGAAATAGCATAAGAAAGACGCCACAACGGAGCCTCATGGTGGGACAGTCTGTGTAGAGACCAAATGGTAAGTGAAGTGGTGAAGTGTCCTCTGGAGAGTAGACACAAGCTTTCGGCTTTTATGTGTCCCTGTGTGTGCCTAATACAGGTACACCGTGTTCATGCACCTGTTTGCTCACATGCACACCTGGGTACAAACACTATTTAAAATTATTTCATGGAAAAAATCCCAAAAGTGCAAGAACCCAAATGCTATAATATTATAATTATTTTAAATACTATTTCAAACCCAAATGCAGATATGTATCCTGCATAGAAAATGTGGAAAAAGACTATAATATTTTCACATGCAATGGGTTGCCCATTATCACAGAGAACCGTTAATCATTGGCCATGTTGCCCATCAGTGTGAACAGTGTGTGGGAAAGACACAGCTGACAACTAGTTAGAGACACAGCTGACAACTAGTTAGAGACACAGCTGACAACTAGTTAGAGACACAGCTGACAACTAGTTATAGACACAGCTGACAACCAGAGCACAGTTAGAGTCCTGAGGTTCTCCACTTTAAAAAAATAATTTACATTTTACATTTATGGAATTTAGCAGACGCCTTTATCCAAAGCGACTTACAACAAATACATTCGTTTAAGTGAGTGAATCATCTATCCATCAGTCATCATGATAAAGTAATCAATGCTCAGACCAGGGGCCATAGGCAGTCACAATGCTAGAAGAAGGATCTTTTTTTTTTTAACAGGAGAGAAACTTGTACAGGGACGTAGTGGGGGTGAAGGGGTCTTTAGGAGGGACCGTTAAAATAATATGAACTAAATGTCTTTACTTGGGACGTTATGCATCGATTCAGGCACCCCCCTCTATTCAAAGGAAGGGAAAACACTGCTGTAGTATGAATGTTATGGTGTGGTGTTATGTAGTGTACTTATGTGATGTTGTTGTCAATGTGTCTATATGACCAGTAGAAGTCACTCGATGACTCCACCCCTTTAACTTTTTCTTCCCTTAAGGTTTTCTGTTCATCCAGATGTGACGAGCGGATACAATATTTCAGCAATAGGACTTCTGTCTTTTTGCCTATGTAGTTTTTGAGGGATATACAGTACCAGTCAAAAGTTTGGACACACCTTCTCATTCAATGGTTTTTCTTTATATTTTATTATTTTCTACATAAACAAACCAGAATATGTTTGATATTTTAGATTCTTCAAAGTAGCCACCTTTTGCTTTGATGACAGCTTTGCACAGTCTTGGCAAGTTTGTGTCCAAACTTTTGACTGGTACTGTACATGCATTGGTTTCACTACTCTTTTTCATTTGAGATCTTTTCTTAGTGTCTATCGTGATTGCTGTGTTGTTGTTGTTGCTGTTGTTGTTGTTGTTCTAGTCTTGCACAGCAATGGATCACATTCTTATCAACTTTGTTGGTCCTCTGTGGCTCAGTTGGTAGAGCATGGAACTAACAATGCTTAGGTTGTGGGTTTGATTCCTGCCGGGACCATATATACTGAAATGTATGCGATCACTGCAATGTAAGTTGCTTTGGATAAAAACGTCAGCTAAATGGCATATATTATTATATATATATATTATTATATAGAAAAATAACGTTTTTATAATTCACATTCTGATAGGGTTCACTCTCAATTAACTGATGTCACGTCATTGTCATGGACTTCACTCATCTTAATTCGTACCATTTCCTGATGTCACCATGCTCTGGTAGCAGCTTTCAAAACACAAAACAGGCCCAAACCTTTGACTGTGCTGTATCATGACTAGATTGTGTTTAATATTGTATGTGAATGTTGTCACTATGCATAGTGTTGTTTTGCAAAGTGATGGTCTATGCTGTATCCTTACTGGTGTGTTGCCAGGCTTTTCTCGGGAATGAAAATGATCACAATCAATATTTGATTATTGATTAATCAGTCCTTTATCAGATTTATTCTGTATCATCACAAAACTTCCTAGTAAGATGTTTAAATATTAACTCTTTAGGGTTAAGGGTTCGTCCATAAAACAAGGATTGGCTTGATCTTCATCTTGATCCACTGTTTCCGTATACGCTATGAAAGTCTGTACTGTTTCCTGATCTTGGTTCCTCTGTATACGCTATGAAAGTCTGTACTGTAACTGGAGACACTTGTCATTGGTGAAGACACTCACTGTTATGATTGCTAGCCAAAGTAAATCTGAGCGGTATCTAACAAACTGTAAATATGTTCTGATTTTGCCCAAGATTTACTCAGCTTGTAAGGAATTTACAGGAATTTACAGTTAATTAGCTACCGCACTGACTCTCTTTTGCTAGCAATCATGACAGTGACGTCTATCTCAAAAAATGACTGACTGCGCTCCGAAACACTGGATGTTAACCAGCTTGTTGTTTGCTAGGTTTTGTTAATGATCTATGAAGTGGTAGATTATTGAAGCGGCATTTTTTAAATTATCTTTGTGGCACTGTTTGCCTTGTATTTTGAATTGTCATCTTTTGAATTCTGTATGGTTCAGTAAATAACGGATACCCAAACAAAAGAGGTAGTTTTAGAACCGGGGCTGCCACATTAGTGGCGTCTGAACAAAATAGGTCATTCTTATGGTGCATTTAAGAGCTTGTGGAATTAATGTCGCAGTTATCCATCAAATGACAGCAGAGAGGCAGCCAGTTCATGCTCCTCCATGGCATAAAACTGTGAATATTGCACTGGCTATGGGAGCAAGTTTTGTGCTGCCATTCCACCTACCATCCGCAGCCTCCACCCGCTCCGTCAAAGGCACACAAGTTGCAGAGTGGTACATTTACCAGGTTAGTAGTTTATTATTTTGATAAAAACAGTTTATTTTTGCTATAAGAAAAATACATTACTGCAGTGTGCTAAATTTACTTATGTGGTGGCCTGTTGATAAATGAGAGATGGATCAAGCATTAGTCCCGTGGTACGTTGGATTAATACATGGAGAGGTTAAGCCAGGTCATCAAGAAGGATGTTGCAACACACGCTAAAAGCTGAGGTGGAAAAGTACCAGACTAGGGAGGGAGAAACCAGAGTAGGTATGTTCTCTCTAGCAGGGCGCTGTCTCCGCTGATGGGACGAATCGTGTGCCAAGGGGCTGGGACCAGCCCGTGCACCAACAAGGCAGAGCCAAGTCTAAACCGCGGCTCCTCCCCAACCAAATAGCCAATCACAATCACTTTGTTTACTATAAATGCTTTGTGTGACTGTTAGAACGCATCCATTTTTGGAGGGTTGGTTACAGATTAAGAGCTTGCTGACTGTGATTTTCCTCGCCAAAAGTGGTCCTTGTACAAGCCTGAAATTTTGACATATAAATAAAATAGCTAAAAGTAAGAAGTAGTTTGTCTTCTCCTTCAAATAAACGAACACGTTTTCACAAGGTGCAAGATGAAGAGTATTGTGTCTCTGCTGGTGTTGCTGTGCTGTGGTCTGTCTGTAGCACAAGAAGATACGCAAACAACAGAGAATGATGCTGTTGCTGCAGAACAGAGATCCTGCTATACTGACATGTGCGAAATTCAAAAAGACTTTGGAGTTTTACTGGAGAAACTGAGAATCACAGAGCAGAACCAGGCAGCCATGGAAACCAAGTTGAAAGTCACTGAGAGCCAACTTGAGGATCTCAAAAACAGAGGTAAATTGCTCTACTTGGACATAGTACTGTAGATCAAAAGACTACATATTGTCATGGAATCAAATGACAATTTGATGAACAGTAATCAAGCCATTGATATTCCTCTGCCTTTCACAGACAGAACAAGGGTGGTGATCTTCTCTGCAGGGGTAGGAGGGACTGGAGCCCATGGGCCCTTCAACACTGACACCACCCTGGTTTACAAACATGTCATCACAAACATTGGCAATGCCTACAGCCCAAGCACAGGTAAGCTACAGTGTAACTCACCTATAAGTGCAGGTTCCTTTGGACTGTGCAGTTGCTCCAGTCAGAGGTGGCCAGTGTTTATCTGACAACACTCTTCAACATCTTCTACAGGTATTTTCAATGCTCCTGTTAGAGGCGTCTACTACTTCAGCTTCTTCTACCACGCTGGAGGAGATACTCCTGTGGTCTTACTCCTGTATAAGAATGGACAACGCATGGCTACCACTTCTGATCACATCGCCAGGGGTGATGGAGCTGATAACGGAGGTAACGGTGTGGCACTGGAGCTAGAGGTTGGAGATCAGGTCTACATACAAATGAGGGCGCACACACATGTGTGGGGGGATCCTTTTGATCACACGACCTTCAGTGGTTTTCTGCTCGGCCACGTGTGAGTGGTGAATCGTAGTCACACAACACCGGGATCGATGTCGTATCGAGAGGGAAACTAGCTTTATTGTTCTGAAATTCCAGAAAATACTTTATTTAGGGAAAACAATTGATTACTCTTTGAATCTGTTAATTCTCAGTAAGGTGTCAGTTGTAATACCTGCCATGCACATAATCACTCATTTAAATTGTATTGATTAGATTGATTGTCTATTGGGTTACTGTTGTTCACGTGTGGTTCTGGTCTTAAGTTCCTTTCACTGTTGCTGAGCAATAAAGTTTCTGATTCTGCTTTACTCTCACTTGTTTTCACTGTCACTTTATTGCCATAAATTACATTAAGAAACTGTGTTAATTTAGTTTAGTAAACAAAAAGTGCTTTCTAAGGCAAAGATACAGTGCATGCACCTTTTTTTAAGATCTACAGTATGTATCTATTTAACATTTATTTATTTGGATAAATTATCATTTTTTTTCAACCTGGACAAAATATCAGCTTTACAGTCAAATGCAGTCATCATTACAAACACAGCAAAGACAATACATCAAATACAAAGTCACAACACACTTTCTTGTACATCTACACATAAGTCAAAAGTTAAGTCAATAAGGTTAAAAAAGGACAAACATACATACCCTGGTTTTGTATTGCATTGCATTTGGGCTAATATTCTACAAGGTAATGGTGTCTGTTTGCTTTAGAAATAGACCTCCTGATGGGATAAAGGTTACATAAATACACAGACTGGAGTAAACAAGGTTACGGATCGACCCTAACTGAATACAGAGAGGCAGAGAGAGAGAACTTGATAATACATGCAAGTAATTGAGAAGAACCAGAACCCAGGTGCAAGATGAAGAGTATTGTGTCTCTGCTGGTGTTGCTGTGCTGTGGTCTGTCTGTGGCACAAGAATATACGCAAACAACTGACAATGAGATAGAACCCAAGGGATCCTGCTATCCTAACATGTGTAGATTGCTGAAAGACTTTGGAACCTTGGAGGAGAAACTAAGAGCTGCAGTGGAAAAACTTGACGCCATGGAAACCAGGTTCATAGACAGTGAGAAGAAGCGTCTAGAGGAACTAAGAAACAACGGTAAAACTCCATTAACCGGAACGTTAGAGAAAATAGTTTTGTTCATCCTATATTTAAAAAGTTTTAACAATTGGCCTGTACTTGTAGTCCTGGATGTCCTGAAAACTATATTTGTACACATATTAACGAGATGTGCCTGTATTCAACAAAATGTTTCATTAAGTTTGAATGGCTGACACTCATTGGCTACAAACACAGACAGTAGCCACCAAGGTCTTATTCACTCTGTGGCTCAGGTGGTAGAGCGTGGCGCTAACAACGCTAAGGTTGTGGGTTTGATTCCTGCTGGGACCATATATACTGAAATGTAGGCACTCACTGCAATGTAAGTTGCTTTGGATAAAAGCGTCAGCTAAATGGCATATACATATATATATATATGTACATACCCTTATTGGGAATTGTTAAACAATTTGTATATGCATCTGTGGGGACCAGGCGTCAGGCGGTGTCCAGTAATGCTTCGACCTTTATATCAAAGAGTCTTAAATGGATGATAACATGAAATCTCCCAATATAATCTTGGCAGGGGAACCAATCGAGTCACAATAAAGGCAAGTCTTAGTGGCCGTTGCATCCAAACAGTTCTGTGGCCTGTCCCATAAAGGCCAATTGGCCAATCAGAGTGATGCTGGTGGTATGACTAAAGCTGATTATGCATTCAATCATCTTTTTTTTTTTTTTTTTGAGTGCTGGCTGTATTACTTACTTACTGGATCAACCCTGGGCTATACAGCACCCAAAGACACATTCAGCAAAACTAAACTTTATTTATAGTTGAGTACAGAAGTCCCTCTGACCCTGAGGATGTCCCCAAATCCACTTCCCTGTGCCTCTCTCTCTCTCCTTGTCCCTTATGACTGGTCTGGGTGAAATGCTTTGTCTATCCCCAGTCTTAAGCCTCTGAAGATTGCCTCTTCACTGTTTTAGCTCTGATGGATAGAGAACATTTGCACACAGAGGCATTTCTGAAGTACAGAGCCCCCTTGTGGGGGAAGAAACAAAACCACTGTGTGCGTTTTCTCTGTACGCTCACTGGTCTTCCCAGAAAACAGGCCACATGACATAACATAGCATAACATAACATGAACCTGTCCCAATACTTTTGTTGCCATGAAATAGGGGGACTATGTATAAAAAGTGTTGTAATTTCTAAATGGTGAAACCAATATGTACAAAAAATACTCTCCAGTAAAAGCTGTACTTTAACCTCATAATAATTGATTTGATTTAATTATACAGTATATAATATATACTGTATTTCACATAAATAATGTTATATATAGTATAATGTTACTGGTAATACATATACTGCTTATCTGTTTATACTGTTCATACTGCATTCCATATTATTCTGCTTATTTACTCTGCTTATAATGTTACTGTTAATACATATACTGCTTATACTGCACTACTTATACAGCTCATATACTGCTTATACTGCACCACTTATACTGCTCATATACTGCTTATACTGCACTACTTATACAGCTCATATACTGCTTATACTGCACTACTTATACAGCTCATATACTGCTTATACTGCACTACTTATACAGCTCATATACTGCTTATACTGCACTACTTATACAGCTCATATACTGCTTATACTGCACCACTTATACTGCTCATATACTGCTTATACTGCACTACTTATACAGCTCATATACTGCTTATACTGCACTACTTATACAGCTCATATACTGCTTATACTGCACTACTTATACAGCTCATATACTGCTTATACTGCACTACTTATACAGCTCATATACTGCTTATACTGTTCATACTGCATTCTATATTTATTCTGCTGATAATGTTACTGTTAATACATATATACTGCTTATACTGCACCACTTATACAGCTCATATACTGCTTATACTGCACTACTTATACAGCTCATATACTGCTTATACTGTTCATACTGCATTCTATATTTATTCTGCTGATAATGTTACTGTTAATACATATATACTGCTTATACTGCACCACTTATACAGCTCATATACTGCTTATACTGCACCACTTATACAGCTCATATACTGCTTATACTGCACCACTTATACAGCTCATATACTGCTTATACTGCACCACTTATACAGCTCATATACTGCTTATACTGCACCACTTATACAGCTCATATACTGCTTATACTGCACCACTTATACAGCTCATATACTGCTTATACTGCACCACTTATACAGCTCATATACTGCTTATACTGCACCACTTATACAGCTCATATACTGCTTATACTGCACCACTTATACAGCTCATATACTGCTTATACTGTTCATACTGCATTCTATATTTATTCTGCTGGTATTCTGTTTGCAACTTTATTTTTTTATATTTATTCTCACAAAATCTGCAAATGAAGGGTGTAAAACACTGAAATAGATTAATCAATGAATCAATTATACAATGAATCAATCAATGAATCAATCAACCAATCAACACCCTCAAATATGAGGGAGATAATGCTTCAAAATTGCCTTGTGGCTCTAGATGTGAAGATAAAGCTTTTATTTAATAAAAATGTTACCATTAATATGGTTTGTTATTTTATAGAAAGTACAAAGGTGATCTTCTCTGCTGCCATTGGAGGTCAAGGAGCCATCGGGCCCTTCAGTGATGACACTACCCTGATCTACGCTAATGTCCTCATAAACATCGGCAATGCCTACAATCCAAGGACAGGTAACCTATGAATGACCGATTAAGGTTAAGGTCACTCAACAGCAGTCTTTCCAATCTATTCTGTGGGAACCCCTGTGTCTGCACATTTTAGTTCGAACCCAGCACTGACACCTTAACACTCTAACGCTATTTCACCACACAAATATATAACTAACCGTGTACCAAATCGCACTTTGTGTTGCTGTTTTCATCGAAAAGTTTCATGTGAACCGTGAATACCAGTTTAAAATGAACCGTTACTCTGACGTTTGTGTTAATCTTACAACATTCCGTGACGCTTTCTCTTCTTCTTCTACAGGTATTTTCACTGCCCCACTTAAAGGCGTCTACTACTTCAGCTTCTTCTACCACGCTGGAGGACACCACCGTGCATCTTCTCTCCTGTATAAGAATGGACAACGCATGGCCAGTGCTACTGATCACCGATCGAGTGATGGAGCAGATAACGGAGGTAACGGCGTCGCACTGCAGCTGGAGGTTGGAGATCAGGTCTACATGCGCCTACAAGCTAACACACACCTGTGGGATTCCACCAATGACACCACATTTACTGGTTTCCTGCTCAACCAGATGTGAGGAGCCGATACAGTGTTTCACAAATATATAACAGCCCATGACTACTATATACTATATAAACATTAAAATGTAGGGCTGCTTTACTTTGAGTGCCCAAAGAATGTTATTAATGTGTTGTAATGCAATACTAATTGATGTATCACTGTTTATAAACACTCATGAGTGTAGACTATACAGCGACTTTACTTGGAGTGCCAACTTTAACCAAAGAGCGCTTATAATGAGTCGTGAATTGTAATGAATGTGTCTTTAACTATCGACTGTATACGCCACATGTACTATGATGATGAGAAATGAGGTTATGCGTCCAGCTGATAATAAAGTAAAACACTGGAACTTGAGATGTCTGACCTTAACTCTTTGAAGGTGATGACGCACAGCACATAGATCGATATGCCCCTTTGTGGTACTTTAGTATCTAGAATAGATACAAATGTGTCATGCTAGTCCTTGCCGTAAGTCTTCTTCACTCACCGCATACGGTTAAACATGAACCAATCCATGACCATTATACAGTCAAGTGTTACGCTAATGCAATCCATTTGAAGTGTCCATGAATGTTGATGATAAGCTGTTATAATACAATAAGTGTTACACAGGAACGTCTGAGGAACCAAATGACGGCACACAGAGAGGGTAGGGTTTAGCCTGAAGGCGTATTTAATAGTAAATAATAGGGAGAGAGAGATAATCCGAAGGAGTCGTCGGGGTCCGGTCCGGGGGTCGATAGCAGGAGGTCCAGTGTTCGAGGAAGGGGAAAGAGCCGTGGGATAATCCGAATGGGTCGTCGGGGTTCGGTCCAGGGGTCGTTAGCGGGAGTTCCAGTAGCTGAGAGGGGTAGGAGGCCGAAGTTCAGGTAGGGGCTAGGTCCGTGGAATGGGTTGACGAGAGGGTCCGAGGAATACGAAGGTTCTGGAGGGGCACAGGAGAACAGGGTAAGTCACAAGGAGAAAACAAGACACAAGGAATTCACAAGGATTCCCTGGAGGGCTGAAGCGTCTGCGGGTCGCGAGTAAAGTTACCATTAGTCACAGTACGTTCTGGCACTGGAGTGATGACCGGGCAGGGTTCTTATAGGGTGCTGATTGGGGATGGGTGCAGTTGTGCTGATTGGCCATAGGGCGCAGGTGCGCTGCCGACTGGGAGCTGGACGCTCCAGCGATGATCGCCGGGGCCTCAAGGTGGTGCCAGAGGGTTGGTTAGGAGGGGGAACCGTAACAATAAGTATTCACTTAAAAGGCACTAAACATGTAGTTATTAGGCCATATAATTCTTATTAAGACCATACTTGAAATAAACTGTCAATGTACAATTCTATAAACAGTTATCAAATTAAATCTTTAATTAAGTTTATAGCACATTTCATACATTATTGCAATACAATGTGCTTTACAGGAAGAATACATCTTTAATTGTTACATGTGAACCTTCAGTGGCTTCCTGCTCAGTCAATTCTGAAAGGAGGACGTTTCTCACAAATTACGTCTAGGGAACACTATAATTATAATTAAAGCAATAATACATTATACAAAAATATTGAATATACCATTAATAATATCACTGTTCTAGAACTTCTAAACAAGTATCTCTGAAAGCTTTATGACGAAGAAGCATTATATATGATAGGCTTTTTTTAACAAACTGTTATTTATAATTGCAAATCCATGAAAATTATTTAAAAGTGTTATGTTCCTGTGTCCTAGGTTTCCAGGCTGTGATGTTGTAATATTTTTGTAAATAAAGGGAAAAGGTGAGACAGTAGTTTTGTATCTTTTTGACAATTTTAATTGTGCACAATTGTAGTAGGTAACCTAATATTTGCCCATCAAATATATTATATGAAATTCGTTGGGCAGGGCTTTTAATTTTAATTGTTACACGTGTTAACTTTTTGTCAGTCCCATTATATTTACAAAGTTATTTATTGGCATCTCCCTGTGAACACAGAGAAAGGCGTATTATAGTACAGATTTAAGTGTTATACTTAATTATTATAGTATTATAGTATAGATTTAAAAAATCATCTAAACTTGAACAGCACCAGTTGCCACTGGCCATACCTGTCAGTCTGCTGGTTTGAGAAATTGTAGTGAGCACAAAAGCTCAGTCGGTAATCTAATATTTACCCATAAAATATATTTGAAAATATAAAATATATTTGAATATGAAATTCAAGGTCGCTGGGTAGGGCCTTTAATTGAAATTGTTCAACATTTCTTCATCCCATTATATTTGAGCATTTTGTTATGAAGTTATTTAATGGCATCTCCCCCTGAACACAGAGAAAGGCGTATTATAGTACCCAACACCACTGAGCCTAGTCTCCAGAACTGCCACAGTCAGAGTCTGCACTTTACCATTGTTATCAGGTCCTATATAACCAGCAGACCCTAGGGGGCCATTTATGCCAGTGCAACAGTACGCATTCCAATAATACCTAGCAACCCTCACACCACCAGGAATTACAATATTAGGATCAGGCACCACGCCAGTGACAACAAAGGCCCTATGACCAGAGCAGGTCTTCTCTAGTAGTTCAGCCAGGTCCCCCTCATGTGTCTTCCAAGAGCCAATGTTGAAGGTTGGGTCCTGGGGTGCAGCGTTGGTCAGGGTGGAGGTGGCAAGCATGTTGAAGGCGTTGGAGGTGTGGTGGACGGGGTAGAGGTGGCCCTTGTGCAAGTTAGATCCTTCGTAGTCTTTGTTCAAAGCCTGGTTGGTACCCTTGAGCTTCACTACTCCTTCTGGACCCATGCAGATTTGACCAACACCATCCAGCTGTGAAAGTGAAAGGAAGTCATGTGACCCAGTAACACATGATTACTCTAATGCTGTATTATATAATATATGCCATTCAGCTGACGCTTTTATCCAAAGCGACTTACATTGTGCATACATTTTTCAGTATATATGGTCCCGGCGGGAATCAAACCCCACAACTTTAGCTTTGTTAACCATGCTTTACCAAACTGAGCCACAGAGGACCACTTAGAATTGAGTGGGTATGCATTTTGATGGTTTTCCACATTGGTTTTCACACTTTACTTTGCTTAGAATTCATACCTGAGGTTCGATATACCATGCATCACATCTCCCAGTCTGACCTGCATGTTGTAACACGTACGCAGAATACACTGGAATCTTGTTCTTGGTGTCGTAGAGCGTGGCATAGAAGTACTTTGGTTGGTCGTTCTCGTCGAGCAGACACTGGCATATCTGTTGATAGCGGTTGTTGTCCTTCGCGTCACCGACGATCGTTGGAGTGACACCGTTCAGAAAGAACTGACTACATTTTTGAAACGTGGTCACTTCCCCCTGAGAGAGCAGAGCAAGCAAAGGAAATAGCAAAACAAAAACGCCACAGTGGAGGTTCATGGTGACACGGTCTGCACTGGAAGAGCGTGGAGACCAGATGGTGACCAAGTGAACAAGTCCTGATGTCTTTCGAGAGGACAAAGGCTTTCAACTTCTATTCATTCAGTGTGAATGAATAGAAGAGTATGTTCTTCTACCATGTGTGCTCAAATGCGTGTGTGTGTGTGTTTCGCATAGCAAATTGCAAAACATGTGCCAGCATTGCACATCATTGTGATGCCTCAATCACACCTGGTCTGCCAGTAAAAAATAAAACGAAAGGTTTATGCTGGGTTACCACTGTGTTATGTTTTGAATGTCCGACCTGTATGATTCTGAGGTGCGTGACACTTCCTTGTTCGATCAAATGGTTCGATCAAACAGCTGAGTGCCCACAGAGCAGTGAGGTCTAGAACTAACACCAATTTGATACTGTAGTGTTATTTTCAGGTTGGCAGTTAGTGTTATAATGTCACAATGTTAGTGTTATAATGTACATTTTAGATCAGCACAGAAAAGCAAAAGCAACCAATCAATCAATCATTCAATCACACTTGTATTTGTATAGCACATTTCATACACAAATGCAATACAATACACAAATACATTTTAAAACCGAGAGATATAAAACACAACAAGATAAAAAACATGAAGGACAATAACAGTGATGCAGACATGCCAAGGCACAATAATATAAAGTAAAAAAACAAAAAAAAACAGCTTAACAACTGAAAAACTAAAAGACTAAAACCACCCTATGTCTTTCAAAAATGTCCACATTTCCTGCACCCTCAGCTCCTCTGGCAGGCTGTCCCAGAGCCTGGGGGCATAGTAGCTGAGGGCTGCCTCACCACGCCTCTTGGCAACAAGCAGCACCACGGCAACACAAGCCAACACAACATTCCATTTGGAATGTTCAATTCAGGGAATATCAATCAAGAGTCACAAGGCCTGACAGCACTTGGAACACATCACCCCTCTTTCGGAAGTGTTCTCGTAACGCGTTATGCTTTGTTTACATGTTGCATTATAAGTGTTGTTATAATGCATTACATATGGAGTGTCATCAGTGCCCATGAATGTTGATTGGTATCTTAATAATAAGCAACTAAATGCTATCTTATGTTGTACCTGTGAGAGAATAAGGATTAAGATGACTTAATTGTCCATTATCACAGGGACATAGAAATGTGTATCTTTGCATCGTACTGCAGCTAGAGATTGCTTAGGCGTATACTAAATGCTATGAATGTAAATGTGAAAATGTAAATGTGAATAGGTGCACAGCACAGGTGAACTTAATGAATGACAAAAAAATAAGGGGGACTGGCCAATATTAACCAATAGAAAATTAGGAAATAATACCCAAAATATTAGAGACAAAAACAAGCGTGACGCCAGTAGGCTAGAATACAACTACAATGTTTCACACAAACAAACAAAACCAAGTCAAGATTAATAAAAGGAAGCAAAAAATAATTACACAAATATAATTTAAAAAAAATAGCAACGTCTATTTCATTGTTTAACCCTGGAAAGACAGTGGCGTTGATTGTTTATCCAGAAAGTTGTCCTTTGACAAAAACATGTTATGTTATTTTTATGCTTTATAATGGTTGTAACGAATACCTTCAATCGATAGCGATCAAGGAATGAGATCCTTCAAATAAATATTTCATTAACGAACGCTGTTTTGATGTAATATGTGCAGTGAAATCTAACTTTTTACAATTAACAAGGAGGATAATTCAACTTTAGGTGACAATTTCATTTCTAACTAACCTTTTAACTACATTACTTATTTTTCTTTAAATGCAGGTTTGTACTTTATTTAAGGTTAAAGCGTTACAGCATGGCAATGTAATAAAAGAAAATGAAAATATAACTCCATTATAGAATTCGATTTTCAGATTCGATTGCAGGTCGAGGGAGGTCCATATTTTTCGACAGTGGCTACGTCTTCAAATCGTGCGCGCATGCAAAAATACGACAGCTAATGTATTAGGGAGGATGTTGTTGTTTGGAACTTCAAACTGAATTTCGCCGCGGTTGTTAGAGAAGTAGGATTTCCAAAAGAATACGCACAGCTCCTTTTAACAATTGGGTGCCATTATATTTGAGAGGTTAATGAATAAGCTGTAGTTAGCATAAACCTGGGAACACAGAGAAACCTTGGCTGTAAGCATTCGTCAAAAGACCCTCCAGGGCAATTACAGACATTTTATCCACACCATTATTTTGATTTGGACCAATGTAAGCTTCAGACCTCCTATTGTTGCCTATAATACAACAGTACGCGCTCCAATAAGACCCAGCAACTCTAACTCTGTTATTAATCTTCTGATTGCCAGGCACCACCCCTGTAACCACATAGGCTGGAGTACAGCTGTTCAGTTGTTTAACCATGGCTCTCTCATGAGTCAACCAACCAATCCTGTTGAATTTTCTAGCCATAGGAGCTGCGTTGGTCAGGGTGGAGGTGGCTAGCATGTTGAAGACGCTGGAGGTGTGGAGGACGGGGTAGAGGTGGCCCTTGTCGTAGGAACTCTTTGCGTAGTCACTGTTCAAAGCCTGATGAGAGCCCTTATTTCCTGCTTTGCTCACTGGGCCCATGCAGATTTGTTGACCAGCATCCAGCTTTGAGAGTGAAAGGAAGTCATTAACTGTGACCAGAGAACCTACATACCTATATTAGCCATGCTAGTGGAAGTGGTAGGGAACAGCAACCACTATATTAGCCATGCTAGTGGAAGTGGTAGGGAACAGCAACCACTATATTAGCCATGCTAGTGGAAGTGGTAGGGAACAGCAACCACCGCTCTTAGTATGACTACTTAACTTCTCCACAAGAAATTATACAGCCATCTCATGTCTGGTGGACTATACACGAATATACACTTTGTTACAAGCATAAACATATATTATTCTGTGATATAATATACGTTTATGTTTATATAACTGAGACGTATATTATTCAAACTGAGAATACTTCCTGTTTTGAAAAGTAGCCCTTCCACTAGCATGGCTAATGCCCAGCCAAAGAATGATTTTTTTTTTTTTATCCAAAGCAACTTACATTGTAGTGAGCGCATACATTTTTCAGTATATATGGTCCCAGCAGGAATCAAACCCACAACCTCAGCGTTGTTAGCGCCACGCTCTACCGACTGAGCCACAGAGGACCACACACACACACACACACACACACACACACACACACACACACACACACACACACACACACACACACACACACACACACACACACACACACACACACACACACACACACACACACACACACACACACACACACACACACACACACACACACACACACACACACACACACACACACACACACACACACACACACACACACACATATCAAGTGTAATATAAGTTATTTTTCAGGACAATTAGGGGAATTTAGTTATACAGGTTCCATCAGTTCTCTGTGCACCTGCGCCCCATCCAACTTTACAATCCCTCTAAAGATTATTTTGACTGACAGCTCTAGTGGAGGCATTCAGAGGTGTAACCAATAACAATCTTCTACATTCAATTCTTGATTCGTTTTTTGGGGTTTGACTACTAGTTTGAATATTTTACATGTAAAAACTGGAAGTATGACTTATGCATATACAGGCGTGAATTTCTCTAAAATATTCAAATAAATCTACGTACAGTATATGAATGCATACAGTACCTGGTTCAGAAAGAACTGACTACATTTTTGAAACGTGGTCACTTCCCCCTGAGAGAGCAGAGCAAGCAAAGGAAATAGCAAAACAAAAACGCCACAGTGGAGGTTCATGGTGACACAGATGGTGACTAAACTGAGGTCCTGATGTCTTCTGAGAGGACTCAACAGGCTGAGAGGCTTTCAACTTATATTCATGCTTGTGCTAGTAGAGGATGTTTATTTACCACGTGTTTGCTGACATGCGTACTGTATTTTGCAAAGCAAATGTGGAAACATACAGCATGTGTGCTCAGTGCTCAGATAAACCCAGCATAAAACCTGCGTTTCATTTGTTTAATGCCAGGCCTGGTTGCCATGACATAATCTTACCTACATCAATGTGAGGGGAATTAAGGTCGAGAGCTAACATCAACTTGTAGTATTATATTCAGGTTGGCAGTTACTGTTCAAATGTCACAAAGTAGATTATAAATGCAGAGCATATGTCGGATTGCTGAATGGTAAACACAACACAGGAGTTAATAATAGCACATGCAGGACAGAAAAAACCTGTCCTGCATGGAAGCGAAAGGAAAAAGGCATTAAGAGACAAGAGGCCTTTTCAACCTGCACTTAACCTGGCTAAGAGCTGCCTTAGCCCCTGCCTAAGATAGCTTTTAGCCTTGGGCTGAGCCTGGGGCTAACACACTTGCACATTTTAACGTGGCCTAGCACCGGCTTTAGCCCAGGCCTAGCCCAGGGTTAACAAATGCTGTGTGAATTGAGAGTAAGCTAGCCCTGGACCTTAACACTAGGCTAAGGATATGCAGTGCATATGCATTTCTAACCCTAGGCTAAGA
Organism: Argentina silus; assembly: GCF_951799395.1. Taxonomy (NCBI): domain Eukaryota; kingdom Metazoa; phylum Chordata; class Actinopteri; order Argentiniformes; family Argentinidae; genus Argentina; species Argentina silus. The sequence goes on along the minus strand of NC_139655.1, from coordinate 1,667,878 downwards.
AACTGCAGTATGAAAAGCCCTTTTTATGTAGCTGATAAAAGTTACTCTCTTAATGGCACAACACATATACAGTATCATACAACTGGAGGAAATTGCAGTATTGACATATTGAATACTGTGTATATTGTGTTTTAATTTTTCCATTTGATCTTTCATGTTTATGTAATGTATGCTTTTTATTGTTATTGTTTACCTGCCCTGGGACTGCAGATGAATATGAACTTCATAGCAATATCTGATACAATCTCAGCTTCTACATTGCTTCGACATTGTCCCTCTCAAATAAACATAATAAATAACAAATAAAAGAAATATAAAGAAATATGCAATAATGCACAATACTTGATATATGTTACTGCAGGGCAATGGTACAACACATGGGAAATACAGGACCAGTCAGAAGTTTGGACACACCTTATCATTCAGTGGTTTTTCTTTATTTTTTATTATTTTCTACATTGTAGATTACTATTGAAGACATCAAAACTATGAAGGAACACATATGGAATTATGTAGTAAACAAAAAAGTGTTAAACAAACCAGAATATGTTTTATATTTTAGATTCTTCAAAGTAGCCACCTTTTGCTTTGATGACAGCTTTGCACACTCTTGGCAAGGTGTGTCCAAACCTTTGATTGGTTCTGTACATATACTGTACAGTAGGGTACTGTAAGAAAATGCATTAGGATACTTGTACTGTTGGTCAACTTCTACTTTGTGGATACTGTAAGTTACTTAAACAATTGGCATTGATCAGTTTTTGGTTTTTGTTGTTGTCTTATTACTCAGAAGATTGTGTTTATCTAAAACATATCCACTGTTATGGAAAATACATTGATAGAACTGTTTTCAGGTTATACACTTTCATATGACTGATACAACTTGTGTAAATACTGTGATCACATTTTCTCTTGCCACACCTCTAAATATGTATAGCCATTGTTCTGAGAAGCACTGTATAATTTACCATATGAACAGCGGTGCTTTCGGAGGGAGTGGTGGGGGAGAGCAATAATGGGGGGGCAACGTATCTTGCCGATAGGTGTGAAATGTTGAACGCCGATTGATCAGTAAGAAAGCGCCGATTGATCAGTAAGAACATCTCCACATTGTTCATTCTCTCCCGCCCTCTTTCATGTAAACACAAGCCCATCAGCCGATAGCCTTGGCGGCGCCTATCATTATGTTTAAACTGTATAAAAGACAACCCTGATAATCGTCTCTTCAGACTTGTGCTGAACAGACCCCCGGATCTACGCTGGGCTGCTGTTACGCTCCTGTCTCTTGTTTGCAAGCAATAAATACCGGACTCAAATATGCTTAGGCTAGTACTGTATGTCCACAGAATCAACGTGTGACTCCGTGTGCACGGCCAGTGTGACTGTTTCAGGGCGGGTGTGACTGTTGGTGTTGCCATGTCTTAGTGTGAAGAACCCTGTCAGCAGAAATGAGCTCTAATGCTGAGGTGTACAGAATGAGAATGTTGCGTGCAGTTAAAGCATCGGCCATGTCCGAGGGTCTGGAGGGCATGTCTATATTGTGTGTATTGTATTGTATTTATATGTTGTGTATATTGGGTTGTCATTTCCGTGTGATTGTGTGTTTAATGTATGATTTGCTGCATAATCAATATCCCCATTGATAATACAGCTTCTATAACGGATAATACTGTTTTTCCTCCTTCTACTACAACTACTACTACGACTACTACAACTACTACAACTACTACTACGACTACTACTACGACTACTACAACTACTACTGCTGCTGCTACTGCTACTACTGCTACTTTTGCTGCTACTGCTACTACTGCTGCTACTGCTACTACTGCTGATACTGCTACCACTGCTACTGCTACTGCTACTGCTACTACTACGACTACTGCTACTGCTATTACGACTACTACTACTACTACTACTATTACTACTACTACTACTACTACTACTACTACTCCTTCTATTACTACGACTATTACTGCTACTACTGCTACTGCTACTGCTGCTACTACTACTACTGCTACTGCTACTGCTACTACTGCTACTACTACTACTACTACTATTACTACTATTACTACTAAGAAAGTCTCACTCTTCTCTGCAGCTTGCTTTGCCATTCCTGTCTCTGGGTTCGGCTGGAGTGTACCTTCATACTCTATGGTCATGCTGTAAACACACGTTGCAGTAACAGACACAAACAGTTCCATCTACGGGTCCATTTATCGACTTACATTGCAGTGAGTGCATACATTTCAGTATATATGGTCCCAGCGGGAATCAAACCCACAACCTAAGCGTTCTTAGCGCCATGCTCTACCAACTGAGTCACAGAGGACCACAGGTTTGAGATTACAGCAACAACAAAAAAACACTCACAGTATACAGTAGACTCACATATCGAATACAAAAGGACAAGTGATTAATAAAGCATTTGTTATTGCATGTACAGTATTGAACATGGAAGAAGAGAGAAACGTTCAAACTAATCACCAACATAGTAAATGTCCACAACTAAATGTGGTTATCGACGTGTGACTGGTACTGTACATATACTGTACAGTAGGGTACTGTAAGAAAATGCATTAGGATACATGTACTGTTGGTCAACTTCTACTTTGTGGATACTGTAAGTTACTTAAACAATTGGCATTGATCAGTTTTTGCTTTTTGTTGTTGTCTTATTACTCAGAAGATTGTGTTTATCTAAATCATATCCACTAAGCTGTATCTTCATGGCCACATCACCTCAGTTGAACTTGACTGTTTGGGCCCGTGGAATGCTTAGGCTAGTACTGTATGTCCACAGAATCAATGTGTGACTCCGTGGGCACGGCCAGTGTGACTGCTTCAGGGCGGGTGTGACTGTTGGTGTTGCCATGCCTTGGTATGAAGAACCCTGTCAGCAGAAATTAGCTCTAATGCTGAGGTGTACAGAATGAGAATGTTGTGTGTAGTTACAGCATAGGCCTTCTCTGAGGGACTTGAGGGCATGGGTATTGTACTGTATACACAGTATATATGGTATGTATGTGTGTTTGATACCATTCCTCATTCCATTCCATGAATTACAATGAGCCCGTCCTCCAATTTCAACCTCCACCAGCCGCCCCTAGCATGTATGTATGTATGTGTTACGACTCTAGATGAAAACTCGTCGACGTCTAGGGGCTGTAGAGGAGTCGCAACAAAAGGTAGTACACCGAACTTATTGTAGGAATTAAACAACAACAGGCCACACTAATATTCAGGTATATATTTACTCAGGGCAAACACACACACTAGACACACGGCAAGGGGGAAAGGGAACTAAGAGTGGTGCCAACGCAAAGAAATCATAAACAAAAGTGATGTCCTAACTCAGTGCAATAGTAAGCTATGCTATCAAGGCTATGCTAAAATGCTATGCTACACTAGACTAATACATACATGGGGCGGCACCCACTCCTAACCTGGTGAATTGTAACAGAGATAAGCCTACGTGGTGGAAATGTAAACCCATGGGTCTCTTACCTATTCACCTTACCCCTATGGCGTACAAATAACAGAGACAAACTATGAGAAAAATAAGTAAACAATGACATAAATCTAACAAAAGAAAACAAGATGTAAACTAATACGTAGGAGATTTGAACAAACAAGGCAATAGCGAGTCGACGGCAACCACAAGACTACAATGAAACGGGTCGACTCTGGAGGGGAAGACAGGCGGAGCTTTTAAAGGAAACGGACAGCCCTCTGATTGGACAGGAACAGATGAGTGAAGGGGACGAATGGGCAATTGTTGACGGACACCTGAATGTAGAATGACGGGTAAGGTAGAAACAGAAGGAAACACAAAACACAACAAGGACACACGTACATGTATGTATGTATGTATGTATGGATGTATGGATGTTTGGATGGATGGATGTTTGGATGGATGGATGTTTGGATGGATGGATGGATAGATGGTATGTACTGTCTCTATAATCTGCCCTACTATGCCTGACTGTAATAATAATAATAATGATAATAATAATAATAATGTATTACATTTATAAAGCACTTTTCATTATACAAGAATAATCTCAAAGTAATATATACAGTAAAAAAGAGACTGTACTGTAAGTACACTGAGAGTGACATCATCCTAGAAGGTTTAGGCGAAGCAGAGAGTGACATCATCCTAGAACGTTTAGTCCAAGCAGAGAGTGACATCATCCTAGAAGGTTTAGTCCAAGCAGAGAGTGACATCATCCTAGAAGGTTTAGTCCAAGCAGAGAGTGACATCATCCTAGAAGGTTTAGTCCAAGCAGAGAGTGACATCATCCTAGAAGGTTTAATCCAAGCAGAGAGTGACATCATCCTAGAAGGTTTAATCCAAGCAGAGAGTGACATCATCCTATTGATGTAATGACAGGAGAGAGGATCAGAGTTCTGATGTAATGACAGGAGAGAGGATCAGAAGATCAGAGTTCTGCTGTAATGACAGCAGAGAGGATCAGAGGATCAGAGTTCTGCTGTAATGACAGGAGAGAGGATCAGAGTTCTGATGTAATGACAGGAGAGAGGATCAGAGGATCAGAGTTCTGCTGTAATGACAGGAGAGAGGATCAGAGGATCAGAGTTCTCCTCGTTATGACGGAGGTGAGGGCTGAGGTATGGGTACAACTCTCCAGTGAAGGACCACCCAGTGAAGGAGTAGATATGAGACCTGGCCTCCACGTCATAAAAAGAGACCAGCCCCTCCTCATAATCCACAAACACCCCCACCTTCTGGGGCTTCTGTCTCAGAGAGAGGAGGACAGGGGGGTCCTCCAAAGCACCATAATGGTCCCCATTGTAAAGCACAATAGCCCAGTAGCCGTTCGTGGGGTCCACAGAGAGTTTCCCCTTCCGGTTTGCGTCTCCCCTCGCCACGCCCAGATCCCAGCCCGTCTTTAACCCGACTTCCACCTCCCAGTAGGATTTCCCGGCGGTCAGCTCGTTGAGTCCCATGACGCTGCCGAAGCGATCGAAGCGGTCGGGGCTGTCAGGGAGGTCCAGCGGCTTCCCCCCGTCTCTCACTTCTCTTCCATCCTCAGACAGAACCAGTTGTGTGTTGGCTGTGTCCGGGTCCAGTGTCACATCAACTGAGTGTCAAATACGGAGGTTATTGTCATGAGGCATATTCAGAGACTTCAGTCATCTACTGTACGAAGCCTGACAGTCATGTGTGAATGGTGGTGAAATGTACTGAATGGTGGTTAAATGTACTGAATGGTGGTGACATGTACTGAATTCCTATAACTTGAGATCCACGTCCGTAACTGTTTTTGTGTAAATCAAGCGTTGACGTCAATGAGAGATTTGCACTGAACATTGAGTTAGGCGCGCAGATCTGAAGTTAGGATTTGGGCCTAAATGATAAGTGAGGTCTCTCCATACTGTCAGCACTAGTTCAACTGAGCTGATACACACCTGCAAACTTCAGGATCCGCTCAAGTTCTGTGGAACGAAGGAATCACATTGTTGGGCAGGTTTTGTTGCAGTAAAAACAGCCATTGGTAATCAAAGTCACAGCAAGAGCGAAGAATGTGTGGCTGTTCACTTATTTGTTCATACACAGAGTATGGTTTTCAATACTGTGCATTTAGGTATTCTTGGCCATGTGACTTCACCAGGATAAACACAAGGCCCGATTAGAATGATGGTGCCTGTATCTCTTACCGATGGTAGACACCTTCTCCAGCTCCTGCTCAATCTGCTCCCTCATGGCGGACAAGCATGTCCTCAAGGTGCCAAAGGAGAGGGATGTGTCAACAGCAACCTCTGTCCAGTCCCGACCCTCAGGCAGGCCTGAGAATGGCGGGAAAGTCTGGTGGTAAGAGAGAGAGAGAGAGAGAGAGAGAGAGAGAGAGAGAGAGAGTTGGGGGGGGGGGGAGATGGAGGGGCAGGGAGAGATGGGGGAGAGAGAGATATGTGGGAGAGACAGATGGGGAGAGAGAGAGATGGGGAAGAGAGAGAAAGATGGGGAAGAGAGAGAGGTGGGAGGAGAGAGTGAGATGGGGAGAGAGAGAGAGATGGGGGAGAGAGAGAGTGAGAGATGGGGGGAGAGTGATGGAGAGAGAGAGAGAGAGAGAGATGGGGGAGAGAGAGAGAGAGAAAGAGAGTGATGGAGGAGAGAGAAAGAGAGAGATGGGGGAGAGAAAGAGATGATGAGAGAGAGAGAGATGTGGGGGGGGGAGTCAAGTCAAAATATATATTTTTAAACGCATTCTCGCAAGACTCAAGGTAGTCCCGGGGAGGGTTGGGTATGTGGGGCTCATGGTCACAAGCAAGGGGGTGGTGAAGGAACCAGGGAGTTAGGGGAATAGGACATTTAAATATATACAGGACTGAGAGGGAGAGAGAGACATTGTGTATGAAATCTATGGTGGTGGAGAGGAGGAGAGTGGAGAGGCAGGAGGGGGAGCTGGTGCTTAAGGCTGTTCTTCCTGCTTCTCTTTCTCCCTTTGGTGATACACAATCTCTCTCTCTCTCTCTCTCTCTCTCTCTCTCTCTTTCACACACACACATACACACACACACACACACACACACACACACACACACACACACACACACTGGAATCAGTTTTTGCAGGTCAGATGTGTCCCTTCAGTGACACATGGATCAAACGGCCATTTTTGCAGTAGCTCACAGACTATCACCACCCACCCACCCGCCCACCTGCAGGAAGTGGATGTGATCCTCCAGGTCTGAGATGGCCTCCAACTCCGAGACAGTCTTTTTGAGTTGGCTGATCTCTCCCTGCAGCTCCTGGGTCAGCTGCTGTGCCTCTCTGTCCACACGCCTCTGCCTCTCCTCCAGGGGCCTGGCAGCTTCTCTCTGGGTCTCCTCTACGGCTGCCTTCACTGCCGTGAACACTGAGTCCATTTCCTTCAGCTCCCGTTGCAGGTGGGCCTACAGGATGGATCGTAGGCGCCAAAGTGGTATATTTGAAGAGTGGAGCCAATGAAATTACTGGAGGCTTCAAATACTTCTAAAAAGTCCTTCTTGATTTACCCAATATGTTGTTTTTGGGACTAAGATCTGTAGTAAGATCTGTGGTGGGCGGGGCTAACAAGACTTCACGATTAATAGTAGACACATTATATACACCATTTATACTGGATGTCTTACTTAAGCAATCATGCCAAAGAGGCCATGGTTTATTGTCAATATTGTCACAGATATATTGAGGATATATTCCTTGTCTCTGTTCTCAGTCTTTTGCTCTCTTTCCTCTCTCACCAACAGCCCTCCACAGGTAGATGGGGGGGAGAGAGAGAGATGGGGGGGAGAGAGAATGATGTGGAGGAGAGAGAGAGATGAGGGGGAGAGAGAGAGATGAGGAGGGGAGAGAGAGAGATGGGGTGGGAGAGAGAGAGAGATGGGGGGAGAGAGAGAGATGAGGAGGAGAGAGAGAGAGAGATGGGGTGGGAGAGAGAGAGATGGGATGGGAGAGAGAGATGGGATGGGAGAGAGAGAGATGGGGTGGGAGAAAGAGAGATGGGGTGGGAGAGAGAGAGAGATGGGGGGAGAGAAAGAGATGAGGAGGAGAGAGAGAGATGGGGGAGAGAGAAGGGGGAGAGAGAGAGAGACATGGGGTGGGAGAGAGAGAGATGGGATGGGAGAGAGAGAGAGATGGGGGAAGAGAGAGAGATGGGATGGGAGAGAGAGAGATGGGGGGAGAGAGAGAGAGATGAGGAGGAGAGAGAGAGAGATGGGGGGAGAGAGAGAGAGATGGGGGGGAGAGAGAGAGAGAGAGAAGGGGGAGAGAGAGAGAGATGGGGTGGGAGAGAGAGAGAGAAAGAGATGAGGGGGGGGGACTCAGACAGGCCTCACCTTGCAGAGCTCCACAGATGCTCTGATCTCCTCCACCTTCCTCTCCCTCTCCAGGATCCTCTGCTGCATCTCAGCCTTTGAGCTCCCCAACTCAGCCTGGCTCACAAACACACACACATACACGCATGCACGCATGCACACACGCACACAGACACACACACACACACACAAAGTATAAACATATTGGGACAGCCCAAACAAAACACACACGCGCACACACACACACACACACACACACACACACACACACACACACACACACACACACACACACATTATGACCACACATTGCAACGTAGAAACCCCAAAATAACTTGACATAACATGGCGTGACATTTCACATGACATCACCTTCTTCCTGTCCCATTCCGTTTCCGTGGAGACGACCTCTCGACCCTCCACCAGGCAGAGTGTGCAGATGCAGCTCTGCTGCTCCGTGCTGTACAGCTCCAGGGGTCGCCCGTGGGTCAAACACGCCCGTGAGTCCAGGTCCCCGACCGGGGCCACCAGCCTGTGGCCCTTCAGCCGGCCGGCCGAGTAGTGGAGCTCCAGGTGGTCCTCACAGTACGAGGCCAGGCACACCAGGCAGGACTTGTGGGCCTTCAGCCTCCTCCCAGTGCAGACGTCACAGGCCACCTCCCCAGGGGCTCCGGAATAGTTGCCCAGCTTCCTCCCCTGGGCCTTCTTCAGCTCCTGGGTGAGGGTCCTGAGGACGATGTTAACCTGGAGTAAGAGTAACATAACGGGACACACAGAGACTTGATGCCTTAGTTTCACTGAGCCTTAGTTTCACTGGGCCTTAGTTTCACTGGGCCTTAGTTTCACTGGGCCTTAGTTTCACTGAGCCTTAGTTTCACTGGGCCTTAGTTTCACTGGGCCTTAGTTTCACTGGGCCTTAGTTTCACTGGGCCTTAGTTTCACTGAGCCTTAGTTTCACTGGGCCTTAGTTTCACTGAGCCTTAGTTTCACTGAGCCTTAGTTTCACTGAGCCTTAGTTTCACTGAGCCTTAGTTTCACTGGGCCTTAGTTTCACTGAGCCTTAGTTTCACTGGGCCTTAGTTTCACTGAGCCTTAGTTTCACTGAGCCTTAGTTTCACTGAGCCTTAGTTTCACTGGGCCTTAGTTTCACTGAGCCTTAGTTTCACTGGGCCTTAGTTTCACTGAGCCTTAGTTTCACTGGGCCTTAGTTTCACTGAGCCTTAGTTTCACTGGGCCTTAGTTTCACTGGGCCTTAGTTTCACTGAGCCTTAGTTTCACTGGGCCTTAGTTTCACTGAGCCTTAGTTTCACTGGGCCTTAGTTTCACTGAGCCTTAGTTTCACTGGGCCTTAGTTTCACTGGGCCTTAGTTTCACTGGGCCTTAGTTTCACTGAGCCTTAGTTTCACTGGGCCTTAGTTTCACTGGGCCATTTCAGGAACTTGATTGTGATTTCTTGGTGGGTTGTTCTTGTTATGAATGATTGTTGTCTGTAAAAACTAAATAATAAATAGTGATGTTTTTAGATTTTATATATATATATATATATATATATATATATATATATATATATA
>NC_139655.1:1640983-1653483 GCF_951799395.1 Argentina silus | reverse complement strand
GGACTTGATTATGTGTGACCAGTCCGAGATGTGTGGAGGAGCAGAGAACTCTGGGAATCTCTACAAGGATAAGAGGAGAAACTCATCAAAACAAAACCAAAACAATCTTCACATAATACACTGCTGGATGTTGCTTGTTGTGTCCTGTGCTTATTTAGTTAGTGTTGCATCCAAAAATCAACAAAGATGTTGATTATGAAAACGAACAGTCATTGTGTACGATTCACACCTGCAATAAGTAATTAATTAATAAATTACATTTTAAATATGACCTATCAGTCAATAAATAAATAAAATAAATCGATACATACTGTATAGTGTACAGTAAATGTCATACACAATTACAATGCTATGTGCTTTACAGGACTAATAAATAAAAACAAAGGATTCTAATAAAAGAGCAGCACTCCTCATGTAGCGACCAGAGATTGGGACACTGACCTGGAGGAGGTGGAGGTGGTCCTCGGTGTGTGAGAGCTGCTCCAGCTCAGTGCTTCTCCTCTGTAGCTCAGTGACTTCCTCCTCCAGCTCTTTAACGAGCCCCTCGGCCCGCCTCTCTGCGGCTTTCTGCTGCTCGTCAACCCCGTCAAGGAGCTCCATGGAGTGTTTGATGTCCTTCAGCTTCTTCAGTCTGTCCTGGATGATCTGTTCAACCCTCATCACTGACTTCTTTAACTTCACCTGTAGATAAATCAAAGAAGCAAATCAAAAAGATGGCCGATGTCAATCACTTCTGGTATCTAATATCTCAGGACTCTATGCCCTGTAAATGACAGTAGTTACACTCTGTTCAATATCTGTGTAGTAACAATAACTAACAACACTGTATTTAATAACAATAAATTACAAAGGGGTTCAGTAATTGTTTTAAAAATGTAATTAGGTCAAGGCGCATGTGGAAAACAAAAACAATGCAAAAAAAAAAATACACTAACATTTGTTACATGAAGTTAATTGCAGCCTAATGACTCAGCCATAAAGCAAACGTAATCTAAAGCATTACCAAACATATCGTAATCTAAAGCATTACCAAACATATCGTAAAAATGTTTTGCAATCATTACCCTCTTCCTTGTTGCCTCTGTGGTGATGGCAACCACGCGATGCCCCCTGTGGTCTGTACGCGCACACAAGTCACAGATGCACGTTTGATCACTCCGACAAAACCTGTCCAAAGGCTTCCCATGAAGCCGGCAGACCGAGTCCTCCAGGTTCTTCCACACAGTGACCAGCAGATGACGCCCTAGAGCCATATCCTGGTAGTGAGGCTCCAGGTGGGTCTCGCAGTACGATGCCAGACAAACGACACAAGACTTCACCGCTCGACGTTTCTCGGCACAAACATCGCAGGGCACCTCCCCAGGCCTGAGAGGAATTCTATTACCCTCACATGGGGCAACAACAGCAGTGTTCTCCGTGTTGAGCTGTGGTCTGGTGGGGAAACAGGCCTTGCAGAGGGGACACTGACAGGCCCCATGCAGCCTCCAGTACTCCCCGATGCAGCCTAGGCAGAAGCGGTGGCCACAGGGGATGGAGACGGGGCTGGTGAAGTCGTCAAGGCAGATACAGCACCGGACAACCTCTGACATCCTTGGAAATATAATATAGCACACTCGGGATTAAATCAGGGAAAAATGATAAAACATGAAATCATTAACTGTTTTTTTCTCTCTCCCAAATGTCTTCTTACTGTGGGTGTATTTGACTAGGAATTGCCCAGCACGGCCGGTGGACAGGGTCTGCGCGTTTGGGAGAGTTCCGTTGGTTAATTTACACATTGAGTCACCTGATCACCTGATCTACAGTAAGTGTGTCAGATGGGATCTGATCACAAACAACTCTGGGCCCTCGTTACTGTACATGAGAATGATGTCACTCAACCATTTATTACTAAACATGGCCTGTTCACATCTATTCCAAACGGTTAATATAATATCTAAAGTCTAAATTGTTATGTTGCATATGAAGGGGACACAGACACCCATCTGATATGCAGGAAACTAATGAATGAACTTTATTGATACTTCCCAGTATATCTGTTGTGATCCCTGGGTGTGGGAATGTGTAACTACACCCACAAAAATTACATGGTGTCATCTAAGCTGTCAAACACTACTGTGGAATGCAGTATTGCAACATCATACAGATGGTCATAAACGCTCAGCTAAAGACTACTGCTTCAACATTATGTTGAAAGTTTAACCATTAAGTGACCAGTATAAATGTTAGTTGTACTGTATAGCCTTCCTTAATGACAATTATATGATTTAGATCAGAGATACAAAGCATACCTGCAGAGTAACACCCCACAGAAATAACATACACACAAACACAACCTTCAACTGCTTAATCTCACACAATTAACCATGTAAACATGGCAGACAATGGCACAACGTAATCAGCCAATGACCGATCACAGCTTCACTTTAGCGGCTGGGTTCGTACATAACTAAACTGAGCCAAATGTACATATCAATATACGGTTGTTACTGTCTAAGAAATACACATAGAAAGACACCTACAAGACACCTACCTGTGCGACAAGTTCACCTACCTGGGCGACAATGGCAATGAGGTCCAGTCTGACAGTGGCTCAAGGGTGTGTGTTCTAACCTGGGACACTGATTGGTGGTGTGCTCCACCTCTACGGGCACGGGCACGGGCATGGGCACACCTCATCACTGCTGGTAATGGGGCTGTACTTTTGGACTATGGGCATAAAGTACAGCCGTTCCCTCAACTCCACCTGTTCTCATAGACGTGATCTTTAACTGGTGTTGATCCTCCCTTGTTCAGTCTAATCAGTGGCACATTGTGGCTTCACATGGATTTCCTCTTTTGAATAACACACACACACGTTCGAAGATATCTGGGAATCATTTTTTATGTTTGACCGTTAAGACATTGATTTGTAACATACAGCTTCTCACATTGACATAGAATGGTTTCAGTGGAAAACAAATATTCTTATTTTATGAATAAATCAGAGCCATTTAAGTCATTTAAATGTGACTTACAATAAGTACATTTGTCTAAGTAAGTGAATCAACTATACGTCAGTCATCGTAAATTCACACTACTCGAGAAAGGAAGAGAACAAGTGAGTTTTTCTCAAGTAACCATCACTGTGATTGAACAGAAATAACAATGTAAACTAAATGGAATTATGAAGTATATGACGGGCCCCGTACCGCCAGAGGAGGGCGCCAGAGTCACCAGACAGCAACCTCAGGCGTGACAGAATTACGAAGTAAACGACTACCCCCATCATGATTACATCACAATGACTGTCTGAAATAAAGACATGACACAATTGTCAGAACGATAGGGGTTACACAAGTCATGTAGTTACTCTTCTTGCTACTGGGTCAGCCATGCAACTAATGACCAATGCCTCAGACCGTTTGGCCTTGCTGTAGACGTAGAAGTAGGGGTAGAGTTTCTCAGTGAATGACTGGCGAGTGAAAGAGAAGATGTGAGACTTCTCTTCCACGTCGTAAAAGGAGACCTGGCCCTTCTCATAGTCCACATACACGCCTATTTCTCTGGGCCTGGGGTTCAGATAAAGTATTTTAGAGGAAAAGTAAAGAGCTTTATAGTCAAAGCCACACTTTCTCAATGCAAAGAACCCATTAACTTTGTTCTCTTTGATCGGTTCCTTCCTGGCAACAGTTGCCAGGGCAACACCTACAGCCCAGTTATTCCTCAAGCCCACTTTGACCTCCCAGTAATGGCGTCCGGAGTTGAAGCCCCTCTCCCCCAAGACCATGGGGTAGATGTCAAATCTCTCCGGGTTGTCAGGCATAACTTTGTCTACTTTTGAGTGTTTGATCCGTTTGCCACCATCAGATAAGCATAGAGCGCCATTTGCTGTATTTGAGTCCAGGGTGACCACCTCTGAAGGGTAGAAAACCAACAACCTCACTGAAATTATTCCGTCTTATTTTCATAATGAATGGGATTGACACATTTGATTTAATTGTCATGTTTTCATAGTTCAATAAGATATTTTATTCTTACCTTTGAACGCTCTCATCCTCTTCAGTTCTGAAAAAAAGATACTTTGGCTCAATGAGGAAATGTGGAAATTGTTCCTTCACTGTATTTACGTTCAGAAACTACTATGCATTCCACAGTACAAACCACAAAACGCTTACCCATGTGTGTTAGAGTCGTCATTTCTCTCTTCAGTGTCTCCACAAGCTGGGAGACAGCTCTCCTCACCGTCCCCACACAGAGATCAGTGTAAACACTGATCTCAGACCAGTCCTTGGCAGGTGGATAGGCGCATATGGTCTGAAGATTCTGCAGTATAAAAATGTAAATATGGATAAAACTGTGCTGAGGTCTGTTGGTACAGTACACTGACACTTGAGAGAGAGGGACACTAACCTGAAGGTTTATTGAAGACAATAAAAAAGGACACTGACCTGGAGGAGGTGGAGGTGGTCCTCAGTGTGTGAGAGCTGCTCCAGCTCGGTGCTTCTCCTCTGTAGCTCAGTGACTTCCTCCTCCAGCTCGTTGATGCGCCCATCTGCCCGGCTCTCTGCAGCAGCTTGCATCTCCTCCAAGGCCTTCTTCAGAGAGGCTTGTGTCTCTTCAACAGAACACATCAGAGCTGTGAAGAGCTTCTCGCTGTCCTCAATCTCTTTAGATGTATTTTTCTGACGTGATAAAAACATGGAGGGAGTTACAAAACAATACTGATTGATTGATTGATTGATTGATTGATGAATGATTGAATGATTGACTTGTCGTAGGTCATTGGGGATATTGATACATGTGTGACCTATTGCTGTAACTGTCCTAGAATAGAAAGGTCTAAAGACTCACTCTGCTGAGCTCCACTGAGTGTTTGATCTCCTCCACCTTTGCCAATCTGTCCTGGATCATATTTTGAACTTCTAATATTGTGATCTCAAGTTCAAACTATTGACAAAAATAAAGAGTACATTTTGAACAAAGCAACATTTTATCGGAGAAAAAGACAAACCTTTCATTTAAAAGAAAAAATAATATCTTGCCTTCTGATGAGCTGCCTCTTCATCAACAGGTACAGCATTGTGACATTTGTGATCTGTCTCGGTGCACAAGACACACACACACGTCTGGTCGCTCCTACAGAACAGCTCCAGGAGCCTCTGGTGCTTCTTACACATCCTGTCCTCCAGGTTGTCCACGGGGTCGATCAGCTCGTGTCTCTTGAGGGGCAACACCCTCTGGTGGGGTTCCAGGTGAGTCTCGCAGTATGAGGTCAGACACACCAGGCAGGACTTCAGGGCCTTGAGCTTCCTCCCAGTGCAGACGTCACAGGCCACCTCCCCAGGAGCAGCAATGCATTCTGGTGGAATGAGTTTTCTTCTCTTGATCTCAACCGAAATCTCTTCTATGACGGAGTTTGTGGAGACCTCTGGCCTCGCATAGAATCTTTTGCTGCATTTCGGGCACTGGCATATTTCACTGCTATCCCACTGCCCTCCAATACAGGCCTTGCAGAAGTTGTGTCCACATGGGGTGGTGACTGGGTCAGTGAAGACATCCAGACAGATAGAGCACTGGAACTGCTCTTCTGCTAGAAGGCTGCTGTCAAAATGCAATGATGACATCTCTGTTGGGGGGGGGGGGGGGGGGGTTATTAGTGAATGATTCTGACTCTCGGGGCCACTTGCAACGTCACTTAACATGTTGGCAACCAAATTGCTGTAACGTCCTGCCCTGGTAACCCACTTGCAACAAGGATAAGGGCTCTCGATTAGTAATCCCGAGTATGTTGCAGCGTTTGATCAATTCAGTGTCTAGACAGCTGTCTGAGTAGGCCCAGTTCACATGCTGTCTGAGTAGGCCCAGTTCACATGCTGTCTGAGTAGGCCCAGTTCACATGCTGTCTGAGTAGGCCCAGTTCACATGCTGTCTGAGTAGGCCCAGTTCACATGCTGTCTGAGTAGGCCTAGTTCACATGCTGTCTGAGTAGGCCTAGTTCACATGCTGTCTGAGTAGGCCTAGTTCACATGCTGTCTGAGTAGGCCTAGTTCACATGCTGTCTGAGTAGGCCTAGTTCACATGCTGTCTGAGTAGGCCCAGTTCACATGCTGTCTGAGTAGGCCCAGTTCACATGCTGTCTGAGTAGGCCTAGTTCACATGCTGTCTGAGTAGGCCTAGTTCACATGCTGTCTGAGTAGGCCTAGTTCACATGGGGAAGGATCAAAGCTAGCAATGTGCCTCATTTATTTTGTACCCAAACAAGTGTTTCATGCCAGACCGCAGACGGTGGCTGCCTGAGTGCGTACACATCCGATCAAGAAATGTTCACTTTGATGCAAGTTGGAAATTGAATATGAATGAAGCGCTGTAACCTGATAAAGGTTTGGCCAACAGTATGATTTACATTTCAGATGTTTTCACTTGGCAGTTGGTTCAACCAAGGACGGGATATGGTTGTCTATCATTTAATTCAAAAGGGACTGCTGTGGATTTGTCGTGTTGGGCGTAGAGTACTTATTAAAACTTATTGTTGCACTACTCTGTGGCACTGTCACTTTTGCATTTCACTGTATACTTGTATGCAGGTGACAAATAAAGAATCTTGAATCTTGAATCTCAGTATGTAACGAAGGGCCGGGTTGAAGAGGTCATTGGTCATTGAGATGTTTGGTGCCCCAGCGGACCTTGTACGTTAATTAAACCTAGACACAGCGGTGGGGCTGGAATGATTCTGAGCAGTAGACCAGACGCTGGCAATGATCTGCAATGGGAAACTCACCCACTTGATGCTTGGTGCCGCTAATATCTGTAAAATAACTTTGGGATAATTGACATATTTGCTTGGAGTGGGTTTGTGCAATAAAACCATTCGTAACAGCTGTTTTGTGTTTTACCACTTCGAGCTGTAGCCTACTGTATGCTTAACTATCAGAAACCTCATCTAATATTCATAACCAGCACATTTCTCACAGTGGCGATCAGGTGTATGAGTGTATTGTAAGAATAAAGATTTCAGAGAATAAACAGATGACTTGTCGGGGTCCTAGTGAACCTACATGTATTGTGTGCAAAACAATGCCATTACACTATATTCAACTACACACTGAATAATAGTCACTACACAGATGAAAATATCACATAATCTAAATAATGATGTGGAAATACTTCATAGCATATTGATGTAGTCTCGATAGGGTAGGGCATGTACACCTTTGATTTACTGGGCAAAACAATGTGCCACTCTTGCAGACTATACGGCACGCTGATTAACCTTGAATTCCGTAAGTCTCGCATCGCCAAACGCATCGCCAAAGTTAGCAGAACATAACCGCCCACCAACACCTGTAGCTCGTGCTGTACGCAGCAGTTGAGATTAAACCTCGAAAAATACTGGACAGCTGCATCCAATTAGAGCTGAATTAAAGAGATGTTTGGTGTGTCTTGATTTTAACAGATTTCTAACAGTGTCTTTGATTTTAAGGGTTTTGAGAAAAACGTAATTATTCCAAGTTTTTGTAAACAGTCTGAAAATGCATTGCATAGCATGGAAACGCTAGACACAGTATTCAAAACTCCCGTTGGGTTATTTCTCATTGTGTCTAAAGATGGCCGACTTTGCCCCAATTTCACCAATTTCTGCACACGCAAACTGCAGCCCTTAGTCTACATTAGAGGTACAGCATTTTGAAGCACATAGGTAAATTACACTGCATATAAAGTCATGTATCATCAATAATATAACCAGTCTCCACCCTTATGACTCATTGTGTATGCATGCAAACAAACCAACACCTCTAACCAGTGAATAGAAACTTCACGGTGAACAGGTTTCAGAACCACAGCACTTTATTTCGCTTTATCTAATGTTATGTTCACTCCGCTGGCAGTACGAGTAGCTGAAATAAACCAAATGCTGCTGGTGTAACAACAATGCAACAACCATGCAGCCATGCACACACATCATCATCCATTGCAGACTCATCTTCCACTGTAATTATCTGTACTGTCAACCTGTCATTGCCATTGTATATTGCCATTCCATTGTGTACATTGCTTCACCGCTGTTTATACTGCTTATACTGTTTATACTGTATATTATATTTATATTGTTTATACTGTTTATACTGTTCATACTGTTTAGATTTTTTAGTACTTCTATTTTATTTTATTTCATTCTATTTTAAATCGTATTGTTGCACTACTCTGTGGCACTGTCACTTTTGCATTTCACTGTATACTTGTATGCACGTGACAAATAAAGAATCTTGAATCTTGAATACAGTACGTACGGTAATACAGTACGGTACTTACGGTACTAGTAGTTGTATTACGGTACTTGTGTTGTTTTTCATTGAGGGAGAGTAGTTGTATTGTAACCGTTAAAAGAGACCGGCAAAGTACAAATAAACATAGAGACGTACCTGTCGTCATAGAGACGTACCTGTTCATACAGTGTGTTGTGTTCTGCAGGATTTCTCTCAGCATATGAGAATGAGAATCATCAACACAAGAAGGGGAAAAGGAGGGGAAGAGGAGGATCTCACTTCATGGGAGGGAGGGACTTCATGATATCATTTTGCAGAAGGTGAAACTTAAAACTTTGAAGCACGCCCAAGTGAAACCTAAACCTTCAGACGATGTTCACAGCTTACTGTGACAAAATCACACGTGGCCAAAAAACACACTTTTATTGTTGTAAATCAATGTGATATTTATTCAGGCTGAATCTGAGAAAGTATGCTGAATGTGCAAGTTGACATGCAATAATAAAATGCAAGCCAGAGAGGACATACGATTGTGTTTTCGTCTGTCTTGTTCAAAGACAGGCCGACATTCAAGTCATGGCTGCAGCTCTAGTCAAGCTTCTGTCACACGCTGGCATTCGATGTAGACTTTTACCAAACAGATGTGTGGCAGAGGGGACTACCACCTACAGTATAACGCAAATCAAACCTTTATTCGGAGATGCACCAATGCACAAATTCATCATTAGTTTTTTTCCTCTCCCTGTTCTAAGACATTATTTCGGCTATGCAAAAGTTTTCAAAATCACACACAGGTTGTGTGCCAAACACATTAAAACAACAAAGAATCTCAACCTACGGTATCAAGATTAAGCTGTAATCTGCACACACCAGTTCTCATTGGGATTTGTAGTTTTTCTTAGCACTGCTTGATCAGAGCCTTCTCGCTCACAGGACAGATAACCATCGTGTCGGAGGCCTTGTCGCAGCAGTACAGATAGAAGAAAGGAACGATCTTGTCTCTGAAAGTGTCCATGAACGTATAGATGTGGCTCCTGGTTCTCACGTCGTAAAACGACACCTGCCCTTCCTCGTAGTCCACGTAAACACCCACCCTTTTAGGTTTGTGGTCAAGGGTCAGGAGCAGGGGCGGAGCCGTGGACGCACGGTACTCCCGCCCTTTCTTCATGGCCAGGGCCCAGTAGCCCTGGGCGGTGCTGACGGCGATCCGCCCCTTCCTCTTAACGGAGGCCCTGGCCACGCCCAGGTACCAGTCGTCCTTGTCTCCCACCTGGACCTCCCAGTAGTGTCGACCCGAGGAGTAGGCCTCCCTGCCCAGGACTATGACCACCGTGTCGAAGCGCTCGGGGTTGTCTGGGAGGTCCTGCCACGCCCCCAGGTGTCTCACCTGCCTCCTGTCCTCCGAGAGCTGCAGCCACGGGCTGGCCGTGTCGGGGTCAAGGGTCAAGTCCACTTTGAGAGGAAGCAAAGAGGGGTCAGTGTTGATAAATGTACATGAGGGCGAATTGAGAGTACGTTGTTGGATCAGTGGGAAATGAAATAGGTTTACCTGTGTATTTAAGAATCCTCTTCAGTTCTGAAAATTAAAAAAAAAAAAAGAATGAGTACGAAACAAAGTACATCCTTTCCTGTATCTAGCAAATCATCAGTGACAGCTCAAACAAATGTAAAAATGATTGTGGTAAAACCAGTTTATATTTTAGGTTCTGAGGGGGTAAGGTTAAATTAAGCTAACCCTTAAATTAACCTAACCCTAACCCTAACCAATCCCAGACTACCCCTTTAACCTACCAGTCTCTGTCAATTTCTCTATCTCTTCACTTAGGGTTTCTTCCAGTTTGGACACTGCCCTTCGTATGATTCCCACACAGACTTCAGTGTGGACACTGGTCCCAGACCAGTCCTTAGTGGGTGGAAGTGTGCACAAGGATGGGAAACTCTAAAGCAGGACAAAGGAGAGAATGTCTAATTGAGTGATCAGCCTATCTATATTGAACCTTTGTAACCGGCACTTTGTATAGTATTACACAAATCTATTCTTGAGAAACTGTAATGAAATTAACAGCAGAATAACTAAAACCACAATCTGGAATCCAACGGTAGTGCCCTATCTTTTTCTCCCCTCTAGGGAGTTTTTCCTTGACTTGCTTTTTGGGGGTCTACTGTATGGTTCAGTGTTAGTTCATATTGCTTGCATTGTATTTATTGTTTGTGTTGTTTGTTTTGTTGATTGAATTGTAAAGCACTTTTAGACAATTGTTTTTGTAAAAATACGCTATACAAATACATTTGATTGATTGATTGATTGATCAGTACAGATCATGTACAGATCACCTGTAAGAAGAAAAAAAGCGCCATACAAATACATTTCATCGATTGATTGACTGACTGACTGACTGACTGACTGACTGACTGACTGACTGACTGATTGATAAGTCCAGATCACCTGTAGGAAGTGGATGTGGTCCTCGGTGCGTGACAGGTGTCCCAGGTCAGTGTTCCTCCTCTCCAGCTCGTTGATCTCCTTCTCCAGCTCTGAGATGAGGGCCTGCGCCCGCCCCTCTGTCTCCCTCTGCCTGTCCTCTATGGCCAACACTAGGTCAGCCTGGGTCCTCTGGATGGAGCGCACCAACTCTGAGAACACCTGCATGCTGTCCTCCACCTCCCTCTGGGCACTGGACTAGAGAGAGAGAGAGAGAGAGAGAGAGAGAGAGACAGAGAGAGAGAGAGAGAGAGAAAGCGTGTGTGTGAGAGAGAGAGAGAGAGAGAGAGAGAGAGAGAGAGAGAGAGAGAGAAGAGAGAGAGAAGGAGAGAGAGAGAGAGAGAGAGAGAGAGAAAGCGTGTGTGTGTGAGAGAGAGAGAGAGAGAGAGAGAGAGAGAGAAAGCCACCACTGGTTGATTTGGGGCAATAGTCATTCTCTCAGCTATGTGGAGTACAGGTAAAAACAAACCTTATTCAGCTCCACTGAGTGTTTGATCTCCTCCACCTTTCTCAGTCTATCCTGGATCATCTGTTGGACGTCTAGCTCAGTCTTCTTC
Source organism: Argentina silus (assembly GCF_951799395.1). Lineage (NCBI taxonomy): Eukaryota > Metazoa > Chordata > Actinopteri > Argentiniformes > Argentinidae > Argentina > Argentina silus. The sequence goes on along the minus strand of NC_139655.1, from coordinate 1,642,198 downwards.
AGCTGGGCCTGTGGGTGAAGGGGACGGGGGATGATTCATCGGCATACAGTACCTGTACATTGCCTCATTAGAATGCACATAAACAGTAGCTTGAGTTACCTTGAGGTGTAACTTGACCTCGTCTGAACTTTACTTTTACTGCTTTAATCATTGTCACAATGTCAGTTGTATTAGTTGCCGTTGGACTTGGAGAGAGATAGGTGCTTAAAGGGAAAGTTCACCCAAATTACAAAATCACATATTTGGTTCCTTACCCTGAAAGGATGGACTGTGGACAATCCGAACTTTGGTACTGTAATTAACAGCTAAGCGTTGTGATTTTGTTATTTGGGTGAACTATCTCTTTAAGGTGTTAATGCCAACTTCACAATAATTATGTTTTTTTATTGTGACTAATCTGTTTCCCATAAATGTGTTTTATTTCATTCTCAACAAACGCCGCATTCACCCATGTAGTGTTCATCTAGAACTTTCTGTCACCTTCTTATCTGTCCACTCCCTCTCCACAGGAACAGTGTAGTGAGCTCTGTGGTCCGTCTCCGTACACAACACACACACGCACGTCTGGTCCTTCTTACAGAACAGCTCCAGAAGCCTCTCGTGTTTCTGGCACATCCTGTCCTCCAGGTTGGCCACAGGTTCGATCAGCTTGTGTTTGGAGAACCTGGCGTTGTGGTTCTTGATGTGCTCCTCGCAGTAGGATGTCAGGCACACCAGGCAGGACTTGACCGCCTTCAGCCGGTCCCCCATGCACACGTCACAGAAGACCTCCCCCCAGGGACTGTGAGATGGAGCCGGGGGTTCCTGGGCTGGGGCCTCCTGGGCTGGGGCCTCCTGGACTGGGGCCTCCTGAGCTGGGGCCTCCTGGACTGGGGCCTCCTGAGCTGGGGCCTCCTGGTCTGGGAGCTCCTCAACTGGGGGTTTTCTGGCTGGGGGCAACAGGGATGGAGGTATCCGGGGTGGGGGCATCATGGATGGAGAAAGGCGGGGTGGGGGTGTGGGTGGGGGTAGGAGAGGTGGTAGTTCCCCCAGGTTGACCTCTGGCTTTGCCGCCATCTTGTCCTTCGGTTCCTGTTCCTTCTTCTTCTCTTGCTCCTGCCCCTGCTTCTGTTTCAGCTCCTGCAACAGTTGCTCCTGCAGCAACTTCTGTTCTTGTTCTTTCTTTTTCTGATCCTCCTTTTCCTGTTGCTCCATCTTTTTCTTCTCCTCTTTCTC
>NC_139655.1:1615983-1638483 GCF_951799395.1 Argentina silus | reverse complement strand
GCAAGGGCTGAAGATGGGGTACAGGCTCTCGCTGAAGGTATCCACAAACGTAAACAGGTGCATGTGCCCCTTCACGTCGTAGAACGACACCTGGCCGCCCTCGTAATCCAGGAAGATGCCCACCTTGTTGAGGTGGGAGGCCAGCTGGAGGGGCAGTCGAGTCGAAGCCAGGGCCTTGACCTCTCCACTCTTCAGCCACAGGCACCAGTAGCCACCCTCAGGGCACAGCTTGATCTCGCCCTTCCGGCGGGCGGAGCCCCGGGCCACGCCCAGGGTCCAGGCCGTCTTGCGTCCCACCTCCACCTCCCAGTAGTGGCGACCGGAGGACAGGCCTTCACGGCCCAGGATGAACAGGGCAGGGCTGAAGCGGCGAGGAGACTCAGACTGGTTGTGCTTCCGTTCCTCGAACCTTACCTGGCGGCCGTCCTCAGACACGACCAGGTTCTTCTGAGCCGTGCTTGGGTCCAGGTACACCTCACCTGGACGGACAGACCACAGAGAGCCTGGTTAATTCTACAGCATTCGGAACAGAGATAGTTCTATTTGGAACAATGTCAGGTCTATTTAGAACAAAATTAGGTCTATTTAGAACAAAATTAGGTCTATTTAGAACAAATAGAGTTCAATTTGGAACAATGCAAATTAGATTTAGAGCAATGTGTTCTATTTAGAACCATGTGAATTAGATTTAGAACAATGTGAGTTCTCTTGAGAACGTGAAGATCGGTGTTATTCTATTGAGGACAGTCTTGCTTGAATTATTCCCTAGCAGTGAATGATTATTCCATCATCGACCAAAGACTTTGTGATGACCCAGTGCTGCCCCCATATGGTGCACAGCATACTGTAACCACTATCAGAAACCAATAGAGAAGCAACACACAACCTGCCTGACTGTTTCCCTCAAATGACTGACAACACACTCAATCCAAACACACCGCAAAGTGGGCACATTTAAAGTATATACACAGTTGAATTCCCAAAACCCTTTTGAAGAGAAAAGGGAGCAGTCATACTCACTTGCATAGTTCTGCACCTTCCTGAGCTCTGTTGGAATAGACAGAGAGAGAGAGAGAGAGAGACAAACAGAGAGACAAGCAGAGGGTGAAATAAAACAGAGAGTGAGATTCAACTCTAACCCGAACTGAACAGATCTTTATCACTGACAGGAGCACTAAGAGGGAGGGAGAGTCGAAGTCAAACCAGGCACACGGTGACAGGTAAACACAGCGTGCTAATTCTGCGGTCCGCCCAAGAGACAGAGACACGTGGCGCTGTCAGTCCTCCGTTGTTGCCATCTCATCAATGCCAGATGGCTGAACTCTGGCATCTAGCTCGACTCTCCATCTGCCCGCTGACATGACTCAGACTCTATTTACAGGTGCCAGTCTATTGACCTAGATCTAGATGACTCCCATAGGATCCTGGCCCGGGAAGTGAGGTCACGCGCGGGAAGTGATGAAGTGAGTGCGATAAAGGCAGATTGTGCACCGTAGGTGAATGCTGCATTCAGGGCCCTTGACCTTCAGACACGTTACACCATTATGTCAATAGTGTTGTATGGCAACAGCACCATTGGTAACAAACACAATGACGTCCCGATTTTAATTTCATAAATCAGTGTTACATTGAACAGTTTTTTTTTTTTTTTTTTTTTTTTTAAAGCTATACCTTTTCCGTAAAGCCTCTTGAGCTCTTCCTGGAACTTGTCAATGAGAGTCACCTTCAGACACGCTACACCATTATGTCAATGGTGTTGTATGGCAACAGCACCATTGGTAACAAACACAAGGATGTCCCGATTTTCATTTAATTTTCATTCAGTGTTACATTGAACAGTTTTTTAAAAAGCTATACCTTTTCCATAAAGCCTCTTGAGCTCCTCCTGGAACTTGTCAATGAGACTGCTGACAGTGGTGCGGATGGTGCCCAGGTATAGGTCAGTATTTACGCTCACTCCTGACCAATCAGTTGGCTCCGGAGGGTGAGGCAGGTTGGGCAGATTCTGCAGAGGGGGACCAGGAGATGGTGTAAGTTTGCTGTGTGTGTGTGTGTGTGTGTGTGTGTGTGTGTGTGTGTGTGTGTGTGTGTGAGTGCGTGCGTGCGTGCATGCGTGCATGTGTGCTTAAGTGTGTCTGTCTGTGTGTGTGTGTGTGTGTGTGTGTGTGTGTGTGTGTGTGTGTGTCTGTCTGTGTGTGTGTGTGTGTGTGTGAGTGCGTCGCACCGCTCCGTCCGTCCGTCCGTCAGTCTGATCTGTCTGTGTTTCCACGGGTAACGAAACGACACAGACTGTCAACGTGTGTACTGTACCTGGAGGAAGACCACCTTGTCCTGGGTCTGCGTGAGGGCCTCCAGCTCACTGCTCTTCTTCCTGAGCTGGTTGAGCTCGTTCTCCAGGCCCCGGGCCAGCTCCTGGGCATGCCTTTCAGCCTCACGCTGCCTCGCCGCGATCACCTCCACCAGCTCCGCCTGGCTGTGCTCCACCAGCCTCTGCAGCTCTCCGTACACCTGCCAGCAGTCCTCCAGCTCCTTCTGGGCACTGCTCTGCACACGGGGAGACGAGGGGAGAGGTGGTTGTGTGTGTGCTGTAAAACGGACGTTAGCGCGGATGCGGACACAGACACACAGATACAGACACACAGACACACAGATACAGACACACAGACACACAGATACAGACACACAGATACAGACACACAGACACACAGACACACAGATACAGACACACAGACACAGATACAGACACACAGATACAGACACACAGACACAGACACACAGATACAGACACACAGACACACAGATACAGACACACAGACACACAGACACACAGATACAGACACACAGATACAGACACACAGACACACAGATACAGACACACAGACACACAGATACAGACACACAGACACACAGATACAGACACACAGATACAGACACACAGATGCAGATGCAGACACGCAGACGCAGACACACAGACGCAGATGCAGACACACAGACGCAGACATACAGACGCAGATGCAGACACACAGACGCAGACACACAGATGCAGATGCAGACACGCAGACGCAGACACACAGACGCAGATGCAGACACACAGACGCAGACACAGACACACAGACGCAGACACACAGACGCAGACACAGACGCAGACACACAGACGCAGATGCAGACACACAGACACAGGTGCAGACACACAGACGCAGGCGCAGACGCACACACACACACACACACGCACGCATGTACGCATGCATGCATGCAGCATCAAAGAACTATTGTATCAACTAGAGGGATGCTGGTTTCAGACCCTCTACTGCCTTGTGCCCTTGAGACACTACACACTTCAGGACAATAAAGTTACACTCCCCCCCTAACTGTCCACCTGTCAATGGACAATAAAGTTACACTCCCCCCCCTAACTGTCCAGCTATCAATGGACAATAAAGTTACACTCCCCCCTCCTAACTGTCCAGCTATCAATGGACAATAAAGTTACACTCCCCCCCTAACTGTCCACCTATCAATGGACAATAAAGTTACACTCCCCCCCCTAACTGTCCACCTATCAATGGACAATAAAGTTACACTCCCCCCCTAACTGTCCAGCTATCAATGGACAATAAAGTTACACTCCCCCCCTAACTGTCCAGCTATCAATGGACAATAAAGTTACACTCCACAACCCTTAAGCCTTAAAGTTATTCTCCTTCTTAACTGTCCAGCTATCAAAGCCTTCATGCGTGGGATGTTTCCTGTCTGCCCCAGGGAAGTGCTTGTCACCACCACAACTGGAGTAACGAGTCTGACTGCCCTCCCTCTGCCTACAGGCAAATATACACCTGCTTGAGCTGGAACAAACAGGGGAAGTTTAGTCCTTTAGTCACACGTCACAGGTGCGTATCATGAAACAGAGAGGGGGAGGTGGGTGGGGGGGGGGGGGTTATTATATGTACATATATATCAATTATATAAGGATCTCCGAAAATAAGTAAAGTATTACTCATACACAAACTTCTCCGAACCCTGAGGTTGTTGTCTTAGAGAGGATTAAACATCAAAGACATACTGTAGATTATCTCTCTCTCTCCCTCTTTCCCTCTCTCTCTCCCTCCTTCTCTCCCTCTTTCCCTCTCTCTCTCTCTCTCCCTCTTTCCCTCTCTCTCTCCCTCCTCTCTCTCTTTTTCCCTCTTTCTCTCCCTCCTTCTCTCTTTCTCTCTCTCTCTCTCTCTCTCTCTCCCTCCCTCTCTCCTGACTCAGCATGGTGGCAAGAGTCAGAGAGCCACCCACCAAGATATCCTCTCCCTCTGTAACTTTATCCTCATTGTATTTTTAAACACGGCTCAAGGCAGCCACAGTCGCACTGCCCTCTATTTACAGTCAATACCTGACCAGAAAACTGATCGCAGAGCGTAGCTAAGCGACCTCAAAAAACCCTTACTACATAAGCACTACTGGAAATCATACCATCTGTGTATCTGTATCGTATTTCCCAGGAAAACAAGGGCACGGGTGCATAGACTCGTTTCAAGTTTCATACTTCCATTCTGCTTCAGCCTATTTATCCGAAGGGGAATTTCCAGGAGGTTTGTAGGTGGAGGAGGGTGTGAGAATGCAGGTAAATGTTTGCCCTGGCCACACCGGTTAGTCTGGTGTGGATCAGAGCCCGAACACACAGCAAAACAATAGAGGAATGTGTTCGATGGCGCTGCATTGTAAGGACCCTGGGACACCTGCCACTGTTTTGTTTTGTTTTTTTGCTGGTTTTTTTTCTTTTGTTCTTCCTGTGAAGCGCATTGTATTGTGTCTGTGTCTGAAATGTGCTTTAAATAAAGTTTGATTTGATTTGGTTTGAAGGCAAAGGGACAGGGGTAGCTGGAGTGTAGTAAACATTAAGCTGTGTGAGCAGAGTACTAGTACTTGTATTCCAACCAAACAAAAAGCTCTCCAGTTCACCGCACCAACAACAACATGCATATGAACAAATATGGCGCATTTTGATGACATCACCCTAATAGGGGGACTCACCTTGATGACTCTGATGGACTGTTTGATCTCCTCCAGCTTCTTGGCCCTCTCCTTGATCAGGTGTTTGAGCTCCGACCTTCTCTTCCCTAAATTACTCTGTGTGAGGAAAGAACAGATCCATGGCCATTAAACAGGAGGTTCATTCAGCTCTCTTAAGGAGATGATTTGAATTTACGATGGAAAAAAATGGAAACGATTTTGTTTAGCTTTTTTAGATCAAAATGAATAAGATTATATGGACAGGTCCTAGATCAGCACTCCTACTCTGAGACACCTCTCTCTCTCTCTCTCTCTCTCTCTCTCTCTCTCTCCCTCACCCTCTCTCCCCCCTCTCTCTTCCTCACCCTCTGTCCCTCCCCCCCCACTCTCCCTCACCCTCTGTCCCTCCCCTCTCTCTCTCTCTCTCTCTCTCTCTCTGTCCCCCCAAACTCACCATCTTCTTTTTCCACTCGCGGTCGATGGAGACGATCTCGTGGGTCTTGTGTGCACTGTCTACGCAGGCGATGCAGACGCAGGCGTGGTCGTTGCGGCAGTAGCCCTCCAGGAGGCGCTCATGCTTCTTACAGACCTTCTCCTCCAGGTGCAGGGTGGGCTCGATCAAACGGTGGGACGTCAGGGACTTCACCTGGAGAAGATCGCATTGAGAAAGCACAGGTTTGATTTGACATCTTGACAACTCTCTATATGTCTTGATATTCTTATACGATATGTCTATGTACTAGCAGACGTTCTTAACAGAGAGACCAGGGGAGGCTAGTGGAGGTAGAAAACCGATTTCTACCTCCATTTACATTACCTCCACCAGCCTACGGTGAGAGAGAGGTTCTGTTAAAGAGAGAGAGATGTTCTGTTAAAAGCCCTCTGCCGGGCCCTCTGACAGAGCCGTATAGGCCCCTCCCACCACTGCCTGCTCTGGAGGTATTTGATGTCTTATATTTTAGCCAACGTTCTTATCCAGAACAACGTACTGTACAATAAATGCATTCATCTTGGGTAGGAGAGACAACCATATACTGTATCACAACAGTCAATGGAAAAACCCTCATCAGAAATAGGCGACTGATTGATTGATTGATTGATTGATTGATTAAGCATCCTGTTGCTGACATTTCCATTTCCATTTATGGCATTTAGAAGACGCCTTTATCCAAAGCGACTTACAACAAATACATTTGTTTAAGTCAGTGAATCATCTATCCATCAGTCATCATAAGAAAAAGTAAACAATGCTAGGACCAGGGGCCATTGGCAGTCACAATGCTAGAAGAATTTGACATTTGGATTTGTTTAGTCTGTATACGGAATATGCATTGACTCAAAGAGACTCTGCTGAACTACCCAAAGTACCAGTCACATTCCCACCCGACCTTTATTGCCTTTATTACTCAAGGTGACATGGCAGAGGAAGACAACCTCACCTTTTTGTGGTGCCTCAGGTGGGTCTCACAGAACGACCCACAACAACTCAGACATGACTTCTTCGCCCTCATCTTCTTCCCGAGGCAGGCGTCACATGGCACCTCGCCCGCCCGGGCGTACTCTCCTCCCTCAGCAGCCCCCGCCGAGTCCCCAAGCCCCGCCTGCGGACCCTGGGTGGCGGTCCCACCCCCGCCCCCCCCCACCCCCACCGCCTGACGACCCCCCCCCGACCACAAGCCCCTGGAACTGGGAGGAGATCTCGGCCAGGACACGGTTGACGCTGAGCTCTGGCCTCTTGGCGTAGCTCTTCTTGCACATGGGGCAGGTGAACTTTTTGCTGTGGTCCCAGTAGCCCTGCAGGCAGGCCTGGCAGAAGCTGTGTCCGCAGGGGGTGGAGACTGGCTCCACAAACAGCTCCAGGCAGATGGAGCACATAAACTGCTCCTCCGAGAGGGTCCGACCTCCCGGAGAACTCACGCCTGCATCGCAGAGGGAGGGAGAGAGAGAGAGAGAGGCTGGGTGAGCGAGAGAGAGAGAGAGAGAATGTGGGAGTCAGAGTGGAAAGGGGGGGGCTCCTCGAGGGAGCTCACACCTTATAGAGGAAGGGAGTCAAAGAGAGAGAGAGAGAAAATCTATCGTATGTCTTTCATTTTCTAGAGGGAGAGCACGGGGGACAGGGGGGAGGGAGAGTGGGGTACAATCTCGGAATGTGTGTCTCTTCTACGTACTCTCGTACTCTCGTACTCAAAACACCAACACAGTGTTCGCTCACTCTCATCAGGAAATAGGTTTAAAATACTGTTTTCCTGAGGCGGCTGCAAAGCTATCTGAGGAATGTTGAAGTGCAGGATCGTGTGTAATCCACCTGCTCTGCTCTGTGTTTAAAAGATAACACAAGACACCACTCGCCCTGGTGCTTCACTGTATGGACATTTGAAAATAAACAACCCTTTTCTTTTTTTCCGTGGTAGTAATTGTACACTACAATGCCCCTTGCTAGTGACTGTTACTGTGAACAATTCACTTACTTTTATTACAAAATCAACTCATTGTCAGTTTTACTTATCGCTCCAATAAAATGTCGCCATTCTCATACACGTGTGAAGTACAAGTATGAGAACGTATAAGTGGCCACCGATGTCCAGACGTAACCTCTTGGTCTGCTAGATCAGCATTGTCAGCCTCAGTATTTTCTCTTAGGCTTAAAAAAAAAAAAAACTCACATAAAAGAAACTTTCAATCAGCCCGGTAACATATTTGTCAATAGTTCCTGAAATTGTCAGGTTTTATTAAAAAAAAGTACAACAAATACTTACTCATCATGTTGAGTGTCTCTTCTGTGTGGTGTTGATGATGTTGAACTTCAGACAGACAGGCAGCCTTGTGTTTCTGTGTCCTCAGGTGGACCAGAGCTCTTTTCTGTGGTCCCCTCCCGTACTGTATGTCCCACTCTGTCTAGTTCTTACAACAGGTTGTAATGGACTTTTCTCAATAGTTATAAACTCGATTCGTCACGTCCTCTCTTCCGTCCTCCGCTCACTTCCTTCTCAAAGAGGATTGGAGGAAAATACCTAAGGGGAGGAACCTAGAACTTCTCCTCCAATGCGTTTTGAGTAAGAACCGAGAGGAGAAATTCTAACAATTGAGAAAAGGCCAATGTGTGAAACTCTGCCCCTCCCTGTCTCTACGTCACACACCCTGCAGTATCCCCCCCTCCCCCCTCCCCCCTCACAGACACACACAGAAATACACACACACACCCTGCAGTATCCCCCCCTCCCCCCTCCCCCCTCCCCCCTCACAGACACACACAGAAATACACACACACACCCTGCAGTATCCCCCCCCCTCCCTCATCCCCTCATCCCTCATTACACTCAGCAATTCACTTTCTGTGGGCGTGTCCGAAGCAGGAACTGAGTGCCTCACCTCCTTCTCTTTCCCTCGCTGGCACTTCAACACCACAATGACTGGAGCTGCAGCACTGGCCAGGACTCCACATGCACTCTCTCCACATGCACTCTCTCCACATGCACTCTCTCCACATGCACTCTCTCCACATGCACTCTCTCCACAATGGCATGGTTAACATCTGCTCTGAATGGGTAATGTTGTAGTGTGGTAATGTTGTAGTGTGGTAATGTTGTAGTGTGGGTAATGTTGTAGTGTGGTAATGTTGTAGTGTGAGTAATGTTGTAGTGTGGGTAATGTTGTAGTGTGGTAATGTTGTAGTGTGGGTAATGTTGTAGTGTGGGTAATGTTGTAGTGTGGTAATGTTGTAGTGTGGGTAATGTTGTAGTGTGGTAATGTTGTAGTGTGGGTAATGTTTTAGTGTGGTAATGTTGTAGTGTGGTAATGTGTGTGGGTAATGTTGTAGTGTGGGTAATGTTGTAGTGTGGTAATGTTGTAGTGTGGTAATGTGTGTGGGTAATGTTGTAGTGTGGGTAATGTTGTAGTGTGGTAATGTTGTAGTGTGGGTAATGTTGTAGTGTGGTAATGTTGTAGTGTGGGTAATGTTTTAGTGTGGTAATGTTGTAGTGTGGGTAATGTTGTAGTGTGAGTAATGTTGTAGTGTGGGTAATGTTGTAGTGTGGTAATGTTGTAGTGTGGGTAATGTTGTAGTGTGGGTAATGTTGTAGTGTGAGTAATGTTGTAGTGTGGGTAATGTTGTAGTGTGAGTAATGTTGTAGTGTGGGTAATGTTGTAGTGTGGGTAATGTTGTAGTGTGGTAATGTGTGTGGGTAATGTTGTAGTGTGGTAATGTTGTAGTGTGGTAATGTGTGTGGGTAATGTTGTAGTGTGGTAATGTGTGTGGGTAATGTTTTGAATTCTGCTTTTCACAGGCCCATTATAACGCTGAGGGGTAAATAGAAGAGACACAGCCCATGTCCTTACAGCACCAGTCAGTTTTTATCAAGACATGTAGAGATGTACAGAAATACAGAAATAAAAACAAACTCTACTGACATATTAAAGCATGTGAGGATGAAGAAGCTATTCCTGTCATCATCTGTTGTAGGCTTGTATAATAATTACAATATGTTTGATCATTTTTGAGTGCTTTGCCTAGGCAATCATTAGCCTAGGCAATCATTAGCCTAGCCGATCATTAGCCTAGGCAAGCACATCTGCATTGAATATATAGGATGTCTACAGTACAGAGAATATGTAGTATGGAAAACAGTAAGTCAGAAACAGAACATTTAGAAATCCCTAGGCTCAATTTAAAATCAAATCAAATCTGAAGTACCTTTCCCCATCGTCAAATAAAATCAGACAATTATTTTGCTACTATACTATACTATGGAAACCAAGTAGTACCATTACCAGGTTAGCTCTCCCCCCGGGCCTCTGCATCTACTTTTTACATGAATAAGCATTGTGTTCAGGCAGTGCTGTAGCTTGTAAACAACACTTTGCGTCAAGTACACTAAACTAAGCAAACGAAAGGTCGTGTTTGCTTCCATATACCATGCTCTTTCTCTTTGACACACGCACTGGAGATAAAGTGAGAGGAAGGCATTCCTTCTTATCAGCGTGACTTTGACAAGGGGCGAAAATAGGAAAGATTTTCTCCTTGAAAAGGCAGCCGTTGAATGAGAAGATGTGGGACTTGCCTTCTACATTGTAAAACGAGACCCGCCCACCCTCATAGTCAACAAACACACCCACCTCCTTGAGGGAGGCGTCGAGGGGGAGAGAAACAGAGGCGTCTGTGCAGGCCTCAATCTCTTTGCCCTCATTGTTGCTAATGGCCCAGAAACCACGGCTTGGGCTAACTGTTATAGCCTCTTTCCTGTTCACGGACTGTTTGGCAACCCCTAAAAACCAGTTTGATTTATCTTTTACCCCAACTTCCCAGTAGTACTTCCCTGAGGTGAAACTCTCATTGGCCAGCACACAGACGTCGTTGGTAAACCTTGCAGCGTTATCGGGGATGTTCTTCCTCTTCTTTGGAGATTTTTTTACTTGTTTTCCATCAGGGGAGATGATCACCCAAGGACCTGCAGTGTAATGATCGAAGGACAGCTCCACTAAAACAGAAATGGAAGCATTACAGCTTAAATGGTGTTGCATGTATACTACAACGCGTGTACTGTACTGTAGCCGGGGAGGCTGGTGGAGGCAGGCATCGGAGGACAGGCTCATTGTAATGCAAGGAAGGATTCCTCAATCTATTCCATAAATTACAATGAGCCCGTCCTCTGATTTCTACCTCCACCAGCCTCCCCTGTACTATAGATATCTTATATTCAGAGCTTTCTTCTCTGTGAGAATGACAACATTACACACCTGCATACTGTTGCATCTGCATCAATTCTGAGGAACAACATATTAACAGATTAATATCAGAGGAATCTCACATTCTCAGTAGATTAATAATTAGATCCTTTCTCTACTGTGGGTCTATAATGTGGAAAGAATAAGTAAAAAAAATAAAATAAAATTGATATGTTGTAACTTACACACTTCATGAAATTAATACATACCTTGATACTAATATCAATCACTATGGGCGGAATCCTCAGTGAAGATCCACACGAATAACTCTGACATTCGGGAAATGTGTGAGATAATTCCAACTGAGCAGGCGGATCTTGAGTTTAGGCCTCCGGTTCTACCCATAGTGATTGAGAAGGTTATGTAATTGTATGGATGTGTTTCTACCCGTAGTGATTGAGAAGGTTATGTAATTGTATGGATGTGGTTCTACCCATAGTGATTGAGAAGGTTATGTAATTGTATGGATGTGGTTCTACCCGTAGTGATTGAGAAGGTTATGTAATTGTATGGATGTGGTTCTACCCGTAGTGATTGAGAAGGTTATGTAATTGTATGGATGTGGTTCTACCCGTAGTGATTGAGAAGGTTATGTAATTGTATGGATGTGGTTCTACCCGTAGTGATTGAGAAGGTTATGTAATTGTATGGATGTGGTTCTACCCGTAGTGATTGAGAAGGTTATGTAATTGTATGGATGTGGTTCTACCCGTAGTGATTGAGAAGGTTATGTAATTGTATGGATGTGGTTCTACCCGTAGTGATTGAGAAGGTTATGTAATTGTATGGATGTGGTTCTACCCGTAGTGATTGAGAAGGTTATGTAATTGTATGGATGTGGTTCTACCCGTAGTGATTGAGAAGGTTATGTAATTGTATGGATGTGGTTCTACCCATAGTGATTGAGAAGGTTATGTAATTGTATGGATGTGGTTCTACCCGTAGTGATTGAGAAGGTTATGTAATTGTATGGATGTGGTTCTACCCGTAGTGATTGAGAAGGTTATGTAATTGTATGGATGTGGTTCTACCCGTAGTGATTGAGAAGGTTATGTAATTGTATGGATGTGGTTCTACCCATAGTGATTGAGAAGGTTATGTAATTGTATGGATGTGGTTCTACCCGTAGTGATTGAGAAGGTTATGTAATTGTATGGATGTGGTTCTACCCGTAGTGATTGAGAAGGTTATGTAATTGTATGGATGTGGTTATCTTAGAAGGTTATCTTTCGGTAGCACTTAGAGTGGTGAGTAACAACGGAATGGATTTTCCCTTTTTTCACTTGTGCTTTTCCATGCATACATTTAGCATTTGAGAAATAAAAGCACATACATATATTTATATATAGATATTTATATAGATATTTATATTATATATATATATATATATATATATATATATATATATATATATATATATATATATATATATATATATATATTATTATTATTATTATTTCTTTTCTTTTTTTTTCTTTTTTTTTTCTGGGTCTGGAAAGTGTTTTTTTGCAGTGTTCGCCCATTTATTCATGTTTTCGTCGATATTCTATAGACTTATTTTGAAAATATAATTCAGAGATTGCAAATCCACATATTAAATGTTTAATATATATATATATATATATATATATATATATACCTGAACGGGCGATCCTCTTCACCTCCTCAATCAGTGATTCTTGAATCGTGTATATGCGTCTTCCTACCATGCACAGATGTATGTTTCTGTCTCCCGAGACCTTGGGCCAGCTCCTAGCTTCTGGAACGGAGCCGATTTCACTGTATCTCTGTAACAGGGAAGGTTAAGATCGCTGTGATGACATGAATGACAATATCTTTTCATTATGTACCTTCTGTAAATTTTGACCTTCTTAAAGGTCCTCTGTGGTCCTCTGTGGCTCAGCTGGTAGGGCATGGCACTAACAACGCTTAGGTTGGGGGTTTACTTCCCGCTGGGACCATATATACTGAAAAATGTATGTACTCACTGCAAAGTAAGTTGCTTTGGATAAAAGCGTCAGCATTTACTTTTTTTAATTGAAGTTGGTTACATTTCTCCAGCCCCAATCCCTCAGTTGTGTACCAGAAAAAAGTGGTGGTCACCGACTGCTTTGTTGTTGTTTGATTGCAAGATTAAAATATAATTGAACAAATACTCGTGGGCAACAAACCTAACGACCTCTAAGTTCTATGACCTCTAAGTTCTATGACCTGTGGGGAACCAATCTTCAAAAACTGCTTCAACCAATGAAACTTCCATCAGGCTACTTGTTTTTTTATGTCCCATGCAACCAAACCTCACCAAGTCAGTTTCCTGTATGTGCAAATACACTTGGCCAAATAAAAGAATTCTGATTCTGATTCTGATTCTGATTCTGAACCTGTAGGAGGTGTACATGGTCCTCAGTGTGTGAGAGCTGCTCCAGCTCAGCGCTCCTCCTCTGTAGCTCAGTGATCTCCTCCTCCAGCTCTTTCATGAGTCCTTCAGCCTTCTCCTCTTCTGCTTTTTGCCTCTCGTTGACCACATTAACCAGCTCAGCCTGGGTCTTCTTTATGGACATGATCAGAGTGTTGAAGACCTGTATGATATCCTCCACCTCTTTCTCTGCACTTCTCTGAGAGGGGAAAGATTGACAGAGATACAGACCAAATCAAACAACTTAGAGTCTACTCACCAAGGCATAGACATGCAGTTGTGAATATTATGGATATCAATATGTTAATATAGAACTTTCGACCTCTGGGGGAGCTCTTGAGCTAGGTGGGTCCCCTAAATAGACTGAAATATCGTCAAGAAATTACCTGATACCACACTCATGAGCAGAAGCTTGTTTTGCAAAAGTTTGTTAGCCTTAAACTAAGGAATGTGTGGTCTAATGAGATGCCTATGGCCCCTGGTCTGAGCAATGATTACTTTATCTTATGATGACTGATGGATAGATGATTCACTTACTTAAACAAATGTATTTGTTGTAAGTCGCTTTGGATAAAGGCGTCTGCTAAATGCCATAAATGTAAATGTAAATAAGTAATACAATATAATGAACCCTACAGCCAACATTGAAGCTAAAACATGGTGTAAAACGTGGCGTTAAACTATTTTAATTCATTAATTCATTAATGCAACCACTCACAATGCTGAGCTCGACTGAGCGTTTGATCTCCCTGACCTTCTTCATTCCACCCTGAATCATTTGTTGGACCTCTGCCTCAGTTGCCTTTATCTGTGCCTGTGGGGGAAAAAAAAAAATCTGATAATTATTTTGCTACTATATTATAGAAACTTAGTAGTACCACTACCAGGTTAACTCTCCCCCCAGGTCAATGCATCTACTTTTTATATTAAGAGGTATTGTGTTCAGGCAGTACTGTAGTTTGTCATGTCCTTGGACATCTTACAAATTATTCAGTCATTAAAGTCCTGTACTGCTAATGTAGACCTATAGACTTTCGCATTGTGCTCAAACACCATGTGAGAAACGTACCTTCCTCACTTCTGCCTCTCTTTCCACAGTCACAGTGTTGTGGAGTTTGTGCTCCGTCTCAGCGCAAACTTGGCAAAGACACATCTCTTCATCCTCACAGAACAGCTCCAGGAGCCTCTGGTGTTTCTGGCACATCCTGTCCCCCAGGTTGTCCACGGGGTCGATCAGCTTGTGTATCTTTAAGTTGGCGAGTCTCTGGTGAGGCTCCAGGTGAGCCTCACAGTATGAGGTCAGACACACCAGGCAGGACTTCAGGGCCTTGAGCTTCATCCCAATGCAGACGTCACAGGACACCTCCCCAGGAGTGGCAGCAGCACGCTCCTTGTTGACGGTCATATTCCTGAAATGATCCACGATGTCTCTGTATGCAGTGTTGATGCGAAGCTCAGGTCTTCTGTAAAATATCTCCTTACATATGGGACATTCACAAACAACACGGCTGTCCCAATATTTCCCAATACAATGCTTGCAGAAGTTGTGGCCACATGGTATAGAGACTGGGTCAACAAACGCATCCAGGCAGATAGAACACTGAAACCGGCTGTCGTCCAGGGCGCTGGTCGAAGAAGCCGCCATGCCTGAAAATACAGACAAAATCAATGACTCGATTGTGCAAACTGCATTTAGTTATTTCCTGTTTCCGTGTGTTGAGTCTTAGAGGGTGAAGTTGACCAGAGAGTCGGTGAAACGCGAATGTACTCTCGATCCGATACCATCCCCATCTTTTGGAACGTGAGCGAAGCCCGGCTTGTTCATGAATTGACGTTTAATTACATTGGCATACTCAGTCAGTTTGATAGGAGAAGATAACCGTGCATTAAATGGCATGAGATTCTATCAATACACTCTGTACAAGTGTTTCCTAGAGCAGGTTTAGCAACATAACAAATTAAGTAAGTCACCTCCAGATGGCAAATAATGATACCACCGCAAACCACAATAGCATTGGGGAAATTCCACTGACTTGGCCTTCTCCATTTACAATGCTAAATCCACTGCAGTATTCTGATTATTCTCATACACAATCTCTATAATGTAGTACAGTTGTACCAGTCGGCCTTAACACATATTTACAAAGAGAACATTTTACTCAGCAAGAAGAGATGCACTACTACTCTAATTCAGGTGTCGGATAAATTCAGAAAATCTCAAAAAAGCATAAGAACAAAAATGACCAGACAATTCCCTGGTTGTCAAGGTAAGGCATACAAGCTATAAATTCCCTCCTCTATATTTACAGGAGTGCATAATGTTGTATTTTGTGTAATTATATTACTGTCCACTGTGCAGAATTGTAATACATCAATTATACCTTGATGCATTTCTAATCTGTTTAGAGCTTTAGATGCATTAATATTATTTCATAATACATGGAAATTCCATACCTGTGTATTTGTCTGTGTCTCTCCAGGTGACTCACGTCTTGACAGGTATAAAGCCGCACTGTACCTGTAACAAATACTCCATCAGACGCTCACTCGGCACTGACCTCTGATTGGATCAGGTGTATCCTGTGGAAAAAGGTTTGAACCAATGGCTTTTTGGGTCATGTTCAGGAAGCACAAAATGTTTTGAAACGGTGCAATAGGACAGGTAATAGCTGGATTTGTCCAATAAAAACCCAGGTTCTCAATTTCCAATGTAAAACATTTTGCAGTGCTACGCCCACTGAACACCACCCTGTTTTGCTTCACTTGCCGCAGCTTGGCAGGGGGAGGATGTGTTTGAATGTAATATGTTTGGTGGCTATGGTTGAAATAAGGAATTCGTTTTAAGGTGCACTTGACCATGTTACTTGATAAGCAAAATGTATGGTTCAATTGATTGACGGGGAAGTTACTTGTTTTTTTTTCAGGCAGAAAACTACAATTTCATTCTCTCAAAGTCACAGTATTCTGTGTCCACCTTTTGTCATCGGCACGCCTCAGAAACAGGTAGGTAGACTTCACGGTCAGTTCCAGTTACCAGTTAAAGCTTCATTCTGGAATACAAATATTGTGTGGCTATAGTGTTTGTTTCTGTTTCTGTTTGTAAAAACAGCCTTATATTTTGGGTTATGATTGGGTAAGACTGTTGA
This sequence comes from Argentina silus, assembly GCF_951799395.1. NCBI lineage: Eukaryota > Metazoa > Chordata > Actinopteri > Argentiniformes > Argentinidae > Argentina > Argentina silus. The sequence goes on along the minus strand of NC_139655.1, from coordinate 1,622,202 downwards.
GCTTATGAGGCATCTAAGTAAAATGTGTCAATGGGTATCAAATCAATGGGTATATCATACATGTATATACTGTATCCAAAAACATATTTACAAATGGCCCTGGCTTTAAGTGATTAAGTGCATTCAAGTTGTGATGAGTAGGCCTTTCTTTCCATTACAATGCGTGCAAGTTGGCATACGCTCCTAGTGTCTAAAGTAAATTCATCTTGACATGAAGGCCACTGTAGTTTTATAACCACTTACTATTTCACCCTCCTTGCTAGTAGCTAGGGCTGTTATGTGGACCTCAAATCATGTGTTCTTCAAACTGATGTCGATACCTTGTGACTTTTGTCCTCATTTTACAGAGATGGCATCAGGCAGTCCCATCTCAGATGAACAGCTCTGCCTAGGGTGTACTGCGAGGAGCACATCACGAACCACAACGCCAGGTTCTCCAAAGCACCAGCTGAAGAAACCTGGACAACCTATAGAACAGGATGTGTATAATGGCGTAGATCAAGGCAGAGGAATCAATCGCACGACTCGGGGCAAAAGCTTAATCCTTCCAAAAGAGTAATCCTTTTAATGCAGCAAAGAGTTCGATATACAGGTAGACAATGGTGGAGAGACAGATAATCCAGAAAGAGAGTAGGCAAGGTTGGGTTTGGTACACGAGTAGGCAATTAAAAAAAATACAGGCAGATAATCCAAAAAGGGGAAAAGGCAAAGTCGGAATAATATCAAAGATAAAAAAAAAAAAACAGGAATACAAAACACTAGAAAAGATCACTGGAACGCCTGACTCAAGGTACAATGACAAACTGGCAAAGAGGAAACACACAGAGGAAATACACAGAGGAGACACACAGAGGAAACACACAGAGGAGACACACAGAGGAGACACACAGAGGAAACACACAGGGAATGATGATGGGGAGCAGGTGAAATCAATCAAGGCAGGCTAGACAATCACACAAGCGGGACAATACACAAGGGCAGATAACGAACAGCAACGAAAAACTACGTGAGTAGCACAAGAATTAAAAGAATAACAAAAACAAACAACACTAACGCACAGGACGTTACAATGTGTCAGCAGCATGAGAGAGTTCTGGAGTGATAAGACCATGCTGTCTTTGTTGCCATTCCTCATTCCATTCCTTGCATCACAATGACCCTGTACTCCAATTTCAGCCTCTATTGGTGTGTGCCAATAGTTCAGTCAACAGGGCTTCACTTCACATGAAGTGTAATGATTATGCATACACTGTCAGTGGTGGTTTTATAAACAATGTGATTCTTGGTGGTATTTTAGTTCCTACACGGACATTTCTATTTTGCTACTATTTACTTCTGGATATTACTTTACTGGATATCTGGGCACAACTTACAAGTGGAACATGCCTCCTTTTAATTCCCCTTCAGTGGACATCGAGGAGGCTTCAGCAGAGGAGCTGCCCCTCTCACTCACAAATTGTAACTCGGAGGACATGGTTACTTTAAAATGTGACTTATGTCAAATGTTTTTAGTATCTATGAAGGGAGACTCCTGTTTAGAGTCAGTGTAACCTTTCACGCGTGAAGGACGTAACCGGCTCATCGAACTACAGGCAGACATCCTCCACCTCACGGAGGAGGTGGAAGTGAGAGACGATTGTGTCATTGCTCTCCAGGACCAGCTGAGACAGCTTACCTCCTACAGGACCAGCGGAGACAGCTTACCTCCTACAGGACCAGCTGAGACAGCTCACCTCCTACAGGACCAGCTGAGACAGCTCACCTCCTACAGGACCAGCTGAGACAGCTTACCTCCTACAGGACCAGCTGAGACAGCTTACCTCCTACAGGACCAGCTGAGACAGCTCACCTCCTACAGGACCAGCTGAGACAGCTTACCTCCTACAGGACCAGCTGAGACAGCTCACCTCCTACAGGACCAGCTGAGACAGCTTACCTCCTACAGGACCAGCTGAGACAGCTCACCTCCTACAGGACCAGCTGAGACAGCTCACCTCCTACAGGACCAGCTGAGACAGCTTACCTCCTACAGGACCAGCTGAGACAGCTCACCTCCTACAGGACCTGCTGAGACAGCTCACCTCCTACAGGACCAGCTGAGACAGCTCACCTCCTACAGGACCAGCTGAGACAGCTTACCTCCTACAGGACCAGCTGAGACAGCTTACCTCCTCCAGGACCAGCTGAGACAGCTTACCTCCTCCAGGACCAGCTGAGACAGCTCACCTCTTACAGGACCAGCTGAGACAGCTCACCTCCTACAGGACCAGCTGAGACAGCTTACCTCCTACAGGACCAGCTGAGACAGCTTACCTCCTACAGGACCAGCTGAGACAGCTCACCTCCTACAGGACCAGCTGAGACAGCTTACCTCCTACAGGACCAGCTGAGACAGCTCACCTCCTACAGGACCAGCTGAGACAGCTTACCTCCTACAGGACCAGCTGAGACAGCTTACCTCCTACAGCTCGGCCCTTGCTGTAGGGCAGCTTTTCAGCCGAGGTGCCATCCCGTTACTAGACCGGTTCCTAAACTGGTGGTCGTAGGTAATAATAAGAAAACCAGGCATGCGGCCAAAAGTGTCACTCCCCATGTTTTCCACCTCGGATTCCTCTCCCATCCAGGATAACGGCGGTCCTGGCTCCAGCAGTATCCTCAACTCCTACAGGTGCCACCAAGCCTCCACAGGAGTCTGATGCTTCACCCCCAGCCCCCCCAGCTGCACTGTCCTCCCGGAAGTGGCTCCCCCTCCTCCCATCCAGATGACAGCTGTTCCATCACCCCCTGCCCCACCCCCCAAGTCACCCACATCTGCTCAGAGGCCTCCAGTGAGCGGCCAGCCACTCCGGTCTCGCCAGCACCTCTCTCCCTGCCCACACTCCCCGATGCAACAGCTCCCCCCTCATGGACCCCCGGGAATACGTGTACAGGACATAAACCAGATGCTTCCCTCAGTCCTGGAACATAACCGAGAGGCACAAACTATTGTGGTTCAGGCCTCATGCAGCTGGTTTGAAAATGATTTAATGTACAGAACACAGTGTGTCTTAACTGATGGTGTTAAATCAGGTTTTCTGGACATAGCAAAGGGTGTCCCACAAGGATTAATTCTTGGTCTGGTTCTTTTCACTATTCACATTAACAATATTGGATTATCTGTAATAATTGTAATTCTTCCTTTCTACAGTCTGCATTCACTGAAGTTGGTGCTTAATGCTGGAAAAAACTAATATATGTTATTTACAAATCACAGAAAAATGTATCTGATTTATGCATATGTACCGTGGGTGGTGCCCTCATTACGCGTGTCCTCGCTTATAAATACCTGGGCATTTGGTTTGAAGACTTGACAGACAACAGATTGTGCAATCAACCTGCATGCCAGTGCTTGATTATGATGATATCATCTACCAAAATAGAGCAGCGGCTACTCTTAAACCTTTGGATGCCATCTACCATAGCACCCTTCACTTTATCACAGGTGATAGTTTTAATACTCATCGTTGCATATTTTATCAAAAGGTTGGCTGGGCCACATCAAAGTGTCATTGATCTCTTCATTACTCCCTTTTTGTGCATAAAGCCCTACTGCATAAACTCCTGGCTTACCTAACCTTATTATTAAAATTCAAGAACTTAAATCACCTAACTCAGAGTCTTGAGGTTCCTCGGGTCTCCACCGGATTGGGAAATCTGCTTTTAGTTATGGCGCACCTGACTGCTGGAACAATCTACAGAAAACATTTCAGTTGGTTTTTCTGGTGCCGCTCTGGCAGTTAAGGGTGTTGATTGAGGACCTCTTTGCTGATATATTGTGGTTTTATATGATGTATTGATTTCTGTATTTAACTGTGTTGTATTTTTTATGTGTTGTTTTATAATTGTGTAAATATTGTGGACAGGGTGCACCTTGGTCTCAGTGTGTTTTCCCATGTATAAATAAAGGTTAAATAAAATGTAAAAAATGAAAATAAATTTAAAAAAATCTATGACTCAAATGTACAATGTTTTCAACCCCATTGGATCTTCCGTCAGGTCCTTCATTGGTCACTGTAATCACATGTTTAAATAAAATTATGAAGCAAACACCTGGTAGTAAAATGACTTCATTCATTTGTGCTGTTCTATCTGACCACCAGTAGTGGGCGGTCTTACCAAACACTGGAGCAGCATCAGACGTTTCCATGTTCTCTCTCCTCAGTTTACTGGCTTTAAAATAAGTAAAAAATGAATTGATAAAAACATGATTTAATGATTTTACTTGACGTGACTATGTATTTAATGTGGAAAGCCTGATCATTCAGGTCTTATGAAATGCTCCTCATGAATATCTATGGTGAATAAAAATTATTTCATTTAATTATTTTAAAAGGATGCAAGGAGAGGGGAAAGAAGGAATCGAGGAAAAAACAATCGCAAGCCCCTTTGCCCTAGACACTGAAAGGATTGGATAGGTATAAGCAAGGTATTAGTAGGTCCATCTTGCCCTCAGATACTACTGTAGCAGGGGAGGCTGGTGGAGGTAGACATCGGAGGAATGGGCTCATTGCAATGAGGAATGGTATCAAACACACATGTTTCATTACAACCATTCCTCATCCTCATCTTAGACCCTATCTAGACAGGGTCTAGGAAGTAAGGGTTGTTTCTGGACAGGGTCGAGGAAGTAGGGCCTAGGAAGTAGGGTCTAGGAAGTAGGGGTTGTTTCTGGACAGGGTTGAGGAAGTAGGGCCTAGGAAGTAGGGTCTTGGAAGTAGGGGTTGTTTCTGGACAGGGTCTAGGAAGTAGGGTCTAGGAAGTATGGGTTGTTTCTGGACAGGGTCTAGGACGTAGGGTCTAGGAAGTATGGGTTGTTTCTAGACAGGGCCTAGGTCACTCCATATGACATTTGCAGGCAGCTGGTGTAGCAGAGTTGAATTGCTAAACTCACTCTTCAGTTGAAGTGCCCCCCACCAGCGCCATTGAAATGCTATCTTTTCAGTGGTGCAGCTGGTTTCAGGAGGGCGGTCACATGTGTTTTGAGTGTAGCATGTAGTTTTGCGCATTGCTGCCCTCTTTGGCGACACTGAAAATCCAAAAACATACAACATGCCGTGTTTGTTAATAGCGGCAAATGTGTGCGTATCCATACAACATCCTACAAATGTTACGTAAAGGCCAGGTTTTAGAAAGTGCCTTGACACCCGATTTTAGAAAGTGCCTTGACACCCGATTTTAGAAAGGGCCTTGACACCCGATTATAGAAAGTGCCTTGACACCCGATTTTAGAAAGGGCCTTGACACCCGATTTTAGAAAGTGCCTTGACACCCGATTTTAGAAAGTGCCTTGACACCCGATTTTAGAAAGTGCCTTGACACCCGATTATAGAAAGTGCCTTGACACCCGATTATAGAAAGTGCCTTGACACCCGATTATAGAAAGTGCCTTGACACCCGATTTTAGAAAGTGCCTTGACACCCGATTATAGAAAGTGCCTTGACACCCGATTATAGAAAGTGCCTTGACACCCGATTTTAGAAAGTGCCTTGACACCCGATTATAGAAAGTGCCTTGACACCCGATTTTAGAAAGTGCCTTGACACCCGATTATAGAAAGTGCCTTGACACCCGATTATAGAAAGTGCCTTGACACCCGATTATAGAAAGTGCCTTGACACCCTATTATAGAAAGTGCCTTGACACCCGATTATAGAAAGTGCCTTGACACCCGATTATAGAAAGTGCCTTGACACCCGATTTTAGAAAGTGCCTTGACACCCGATTATAGAAAGTGCCTTGACACCCGATTTTAGAAAGGGCCTTGACACCCGATTTTAGAAAGTGCCTTGACACCCGATTTTAGAAAGTGCCTTGACACCCGATTTTAGAAAGTGCCTTGACACCCGATTATAGAAAGTGCCTTGACACCCGATTATAGAAAGTGCCTTGACACCCGATTATAGAAAGTGCCTTGACACCCGATTTTAGAAAGTGCCTTGACACCCGATTTTAGAAAGTGCCTTGACACCCGATTATAGAAAGTGCCTTGACACCCGATTATAGAAAGTGCCTTGACACCCGATTATAGAAAGTGCCTTGACACCCGATTATAGAAAGTGCCTTGACACCCGATTTTAGAAAGTGCCTTGACACCCGATTATAGAAAGTGCCTTGACACCCGATTTTAGAAAGTGCCTTGACACCCGATTATAGAAAGTGCCTTGACACCCGATTATAGA
>NC_139655.1:1608483-1610983 GCF_951799395.1 Argentina silus | reverse complement strand
GCAAAGGACCTGTAGGTCCTGTAACTCATTTTCTAGCCACAAAAGTCATTTTGACCACTAAACCGAACCTTAAACTTAACCAGTAACATTACCTCTGTCCCTGACTCTAGATTAAGAAGAGTCAGGGACATTTGCACAAAAGAACTGCCAATATGGCCAATATGTCCTCTGTAGCATGGCCATCTCGTGACTACCCTGAAAGGACTGACGAGGTGAGTTCTCGTTGTGTGGATGAACGTATACCCATGTGATGGCCTCCTTACCAAACTGGCTTTACGTCACAACAGAATCTGATATCGCTACACAGATTGTAGGGGGAGGGCGGTACATGGACATATCACACAACGAGTGGCTGAGACGCTTGTGGGGGGGTTAAGTATGGCTTCAATGTTAATCTTTAATATACAGTACCAGTCAACAGTTTGGACACACCTTGTCAAGAGTGTGCAAAGCTGTCATCAAAGCAAAAGGTGGCTACTTTGAAGAATCTAAAATATAAAACATATTCTGGTGATTTTTAACACTTTTTTGTTTACTACGTAATTCCATATGTGTTCCTTCATAGTTTTGATGTCTTCAATATTAATCTACAATGTAGAAAATAATTTTTTTAAAAAGAAAGAAAAAAAAAACATTGAATGAGAAGGTGTGTCCAAACCGTTGACTGGTACTGTATATCTATCTGTATAGCAGAATCTGATATCGCTACACAGATTATAGGGGGAGGGCGGTACATGGACATATCACACAACGAGTGGCTTAGATGTTTGTGGGGGGTTAAGTATGGCTTCAATGTTAATCTTTAATATATCTCTATCTGTACATCCACATGTTCATGTTGGCATACATCTCAGTATGAAGTGCACAGCAGTATATATATACGCCAACCATACTTTGTAGTGTGCTACAGCAGTAAGGATATTGAGACACCGGTGTTTGTGGTGAGTACATACTATTTGCTGTACAGGTCTGCCGCTTGCCATGCTCTTTTTCAGGGTTTTTGTTTTTCTAACCCTAACCTAACCTTTTCTTTTTTTTCATGGAGGATAGAAACCTCAGCTGAAGCCATCTTGGATCGCCTCTATGCCCCTTTATCCCATTCATAACCACAATACCAAGACAGGCTTTTCATCCTGTCATTCATAGGCATGCCGTGTTCCCGGCCTCCAGCACTCGGTCGCCTTAAGGGAAAGTTAAATGGGGTCAGGCTAACAAAGCAGTAAAACAAATAGCCCGGGTGAAATGGGGGAACCACTCATTGGATTTAGCTAGATAGATAGATAGATAGATAGATAGATAGATAGATAGATAGATAGATAGATAGATAGATAGACAGACACATAGACAGATAGATAGATAGATAGACAGATAGATAGATAGATAGATAGATAGATAGATAGCCAACTATGATTGTCCTAGTGAGTGGCGAAAGGCTCTTACAAAAGTCTTAAAAATTCATATAAGAAATAGCACAGATAACAGAGAGTTAACAGAGAGTCTTGGGGGGAAGTTAGTTAAAGGATTGACTGAGGGAGGGAGTATCGTTTGGGATCTGTGTGAAGGTGTCGGTGGACAGCTGCCTATATCCAACTCATTTCGCGCAACCTGCACTGCAGTGATGTCATCAATGCGAGTCCAGGAGGGGGGTGGGCGCTGACTTGTGTGTGCTATTTCAGCCGCTGCGGCTCCTTTGTGTCCTTTAAATAGAAAAGAGGTTACATTCCAATAATAATACTATTAATTAGTAAGGGGATTAAAGCTGTAAGAGAGGTCTGGTCTTTCAGGAGCAGTTCAGTGTGCTACATACGGGATCGGGGGTGGGGGGGTGGGTGGAGGGGAGGGGAGGGAGGGAGGGGGGGTTGGGGAGTGGGCTGGGGGGGAGGGGGGTTTGGGGAGTGAGCTGGGGGGGGAGTGGGCTGGGGGGGGGGGGTGCCAACAGACAGAGGATTTTGTGCGTAGGGGGTGTGTGTGTGTGTGTGCGCGCGCGCGTGCGTGTGTTAGTATGAGAGACTTTTCGTCAGGGTTGTGCAATCGTGTGCTTCAGATTTGAAGTATAATCACCACAGTAATTGCATGGGTGCTGTGTGACACAGGGCGGCGTGACATCTCCCTGTCTCTTTCTCTTCATCTCTCCGTCTGTCTGAACCTGAGGTGATCAGGTTCACAGCTGGCATCTGGTCGGAAATCGTTATCGACTGTTTATTTAAAGACAAGGTGGTTCGTGTTACCTGTGTGATTGCTGGAGTAACCCGACCCGGCTGCTGACCCAGTAGAACTGGAACATTTACTCTGAAGTGACTGAGACACACAGCGCAGTACTGTGTCGTTCCTCAACACCACCGGCCTGACGATCAAAACCATTTTGTGTCCTTTCAGGAAAGCAGAGCCTTAGAGGGGGGATTTCTTGTTTCGCCGATTTTTCTACCACACATTTTTACTCTCTAGTCTATTTCGACCTTGTTCCCGACGAGCACCCTTTTCGATCCCGTTTATCGTTACG
>NC_139655.1:1597371-1608283 GCF_951799395.1 Argentina silus | reverse complement strand
GTACGTAAGGACACCACTAATGCGCTCTACTTTCGTTTCGAAATTAATTTAAATAATCACAAGTTTTTAGTTCTGATACACTGCCTGTCAACACCACACTCCAAAAGTAGAGCGCCTTCGTGTTGTCCTAACGTACTCTTCATGTCGCTCTCTCTCTCTCTCCCTCTCTCTCCCTCTCTCCCTCCCTCTCTCTCTCTCTCTCTCTCTCCCTCTCTCTCTCTCTCTCTCTCTCTCTCTCTCTCTCTCCCTCTCTCTCCCTCTCTCTCTCTCTCTCTCTCCCTCTCTCTCCCTCTCTCTCTCTCTCTCTCTCTTCTCTCTCTCCCTCTCTCTCTCCCTCCCTCCCTCTCTCTCTCTCTCTCTCTCTCTCTCTCTCCCTCCCTCCCTCTCTCTCTCTCTCTCTCTCTCTCTCTCTCTCTCTCCAGGCTTCAGGATCTAACGATGACTAGTTTCAACTGCCGCTCTCCCAACCAGAAATACACCGAAATCACACTGTTTCCAGCTAATGGTTTTATGTAAGTGAGTAGATGGAACTCTATCTGTTGGGTAACGCACTTCAGACACAGTCCGACAGCTGAGGGAGGATCAACATGAATGGTGTCTGGTGATGTGTGATGGTTTGGATGTGAGATTAGGTTGGATAGGGAAGAGATGAGGGGTGTATTGGCAATTTGTGTCGGCAGGTAACAGGTAACAGGTAACAGGTAACAGGTAACACCCCCTAGCGGCACCGGCCCCGCCAGCGCCCACGTCGGTGCTAAGTCTGGTTTTTACGCTGTTAAAATATAGCCTGTGAGGTCACTTATACATTGTTCTCATACGTACGAGTACTGTATATTTGCATTTGTACAATGTATTTGTACGATGCATTTGTGCAATGTAATTGTATGATGTTATTTGTATGATGTATTTGTACGATGTATTTGTATGACGTAATTGTATGATGTATTTGTGCAATGTATTTGTATGATGTATTTGTACGATGTATTTGTATGATGTATTGCACACACATTGCATGGGTATCTGTCTACAGTATGTGCATTTGTATTAACCAATAATATGCACTTGAATACAGTAGCGCCACCCAAATGGTTCCAGGTTGAGAGCATGTCAATCAATTATGACAGCTAACAACAGTAACTGTTAATAAAACAACAGTTACACCTAAGGGGGGTTGAGATTGGAACAGAAAGAGGTAGGAGGTCCTTGCTGGGGGAGGGGGGGGAGGAGAGGGGAGGAGAGGGGAGGAGAGGGGAGGAGAGGGGAGGAGAGGGGAGATGATTTGAAAGCAGGGTAGGTTTGACTTAAGACATTTAAATGCCCTTTAATGAAAACCCTTCATTTTCATCATGTTCCCCAGCATGTGGTGTTTACTTAAACCACAAACACCCTCTTGGAAAAAGACCTCTACAGTACAGAAGCAGGACAGCCAAGCTCTGCCTTCACTGCCTGCAAGGGAAAGGAGAGGAAAGAAAACCCCCTGAATGCTCAGCAAAACGTATTTATAGACTGAAATAAAAGGATTACCTCCATGAAGGAGGGAAAAAAAAGGCAATAATGTTCCATCATACCAGTTGGCTGTAACAACCTAATCCAGGTCTGGAAGAGAGGGAAGAAAGAGAGAAGGGGGGGGGGGAGAGAGAGAGAGAGAGAGAGAGCCGATGGGGGTGGAGAGAGGCGGGAGGGGGGGGGGGGTGTTAGAGAGAGGGGGGGGGGGGGTGGAGAGGGGAGGGGGTTAGAGAGAGAGAAAAAGAGAGAGAGGGTAGGGGTGAGAGAGAGAGATAGGGGGTGGGAGAGAGAGTGAGAGTGGGGGTGGGGGTAAAGAGAGAGAGAGAGAGAGGGTGGGGATTGGCACTTTCTCACTTTCACCTCACTGGCATGGAGGACTGCCCTCTGGTGCAATTAGGACCTACTAATTAGCCTCTGCATGCCTAACATAGAACCTGTTTAGTGGGAGGAAGCTTCCTAACTGTTAATTAAAAGCATAACAAGAACACAATCTCTTTCTGTGTGCATGTGTGTGTGCATGTGTGTGTGTGTGTGTGTGTGTGTATGTGTGTATGTCTGTATGTGTGCACGTGTGCATGAGTGTGTGTGTGTGCAATAAATTGTCTACATCTAAATGTATACATTGCATTGTTTGTGTTTGTAATTGTATGGTTTTTTTGTCCTCCCATCTCAGTTCCTCAAATTGACAAGAGGAGTGGTACAATAAGACATTAATACAATAAGACATTAAAAATATATATGAAAAAAGAAAGAAACTTCAAAACACGCAACCACGCAGCTGTCAATGCTGGCACCGCTGCAAAAGATGACTTACATAATAAAACTCGTTTCATTTTCCAAGCGACACACTCTTTTCTACAAATGCAAGAGTCCCCCCCCCCCCTCCTTTTTATCGTTGGCACTCTGTCTCTGTGTGTGTGTGTGTGTGTGTGCGTGTGTGTGTGTGTGTGTGTGTGTGTGTGTGTGTGTGTGTGTGTGTATGTGCGACGCGCAGATGTTCGCTGCCGGATATGCGCGCGCGACTGTTAATACCCTGCTTGTGCTCTCGCGCTGTTGCTAAGGAGAATACTGTGGTTTAGAAAAATGAAAATAGAGGCACAGAATAAACATGTCTACTCCGGGAGTAAAGCTTGCATTTAGCTTGAAACGATAAAACCTGAAGCTATGGAAACAAACTGAGGGTTTGTCCACGTATTCCACCCAGCCGCTGCGTAAGAGAAACTACACCGCTGACCAAACGGCTGTAGACCACCGGATGAGTTGTACAGTAGACTGGACTAAAGTTCCTGGATTATTCCCGACTAAATACTTTTCATGAATAGCATTTTCAGGGCATAGGTCTAAAAGCTTACTATATGTTATAAGCTATGCAGGATAATGATGATTTTTTGTAAAGTAGAATACGATGAACCATACGTTTGGAATGACATTTGACAGGTTTACAATAGTCCTTTGCGCATTGCAATGAGCATATTCACAGTTAAAATAGGCCTAGAAATTGGCACGGAAGAAACGCCAATGTCTTTAACCGATGGTCTTGAGTGGGCCTTGTCATTACAGGTAAACCATGGAAAGTTATGCCTATTTGTCGAATACAATAAATGAACGTGCCATACCAGCCTATAAACACGACGAAACGATCCCAAAAAAATCAAAGAAGCCTATGCTATGTTGTAAAATACACGTTCAATTCGGGGAACAGGTGGACACAATTCACACTGGCACAAGGTACTTTTGCCACCCTTCACTGCGCTTTAGCGACTCTTTTGCAGAATGCCCGCCGGCAATGCAGGCCGTTGTATAACGAAGCGTCGGTGACAAGAATTGGTTTGCGGCCACCGGTCCTCTCTTCACGGTGCAGTGCCCGCTTGGCTTGGGACCTGAGCCAGCCGCGAGTCGCAAGAAGATGGAGAGAACTGCGCTCTGAAAGCGAGACATTTTCTTTTTTTTTTTTTTACCGCACCTTGGATGGTTGCGGGGATGGGGGTGGGGTATGCCGTGGTGTTTATCATATCAAGATATGAGATCGAAAAAAAACTGCCTTCTTGAAATACACCGCCTGAATGAAGTGAAACTAACATCTTATTTCCGTGTATTAACATTAGACTTAGGTGTGCGTAAAGCGAAAAATCAGGCAGAGGGAGTTAGAGCATGCATCCTCGTAAATAGTCGACTTATACGTGAAATAGACTTCGCCTTACTCTGACTGCAGTAGTGGCTTTATAATAACTGCGACTAGAACTGACACAAACCTGTTATAGTTCGCCACACTTACCTCACTCATCTTGAGAACGTGCGGGGTGAGAGTTGTGCAGACAAGTGACTTTCTCTTCCCGTTGTCTAGCCGGTTGTACGGGCAGTTCAAATAGTATTTGTTTTAGTCTTCGATCTCAGCCCTTTTAAAATGCTAGATATGATGAAAGGCTCTGAAGAGATACTAGATGGATGCCCAAAGGAGAGGAGAGATGCCGTGGAGAGATGCTTCGGTCAATGAAAGCTGACTCTCGCTTTGCAGTCCGTTTGCAGCCGTACGGGTAGTGCAGAATAGTGCGGTTGTATGTGCAACAGAATCCTCGGTGTACCTCTCTCTCCCCCCCTCCCCCCTCCACCCCTACTCCCCTCCCTCGCTTCTTCCCTTTCTTGCTCGCCCACTCACACGCGCTCTCACCCACTCACTAGAGACTTGCCCTCGTGCCAACTGAGCTGTGATGCACTGACTGGCTCGTGGACACATTTCCTCTCCGGGAATAAATTAGGTAGAAATAGATTAGCCTTTGACAAATGAAGAATATGTAGGTGGAACCGAATCAGGTGTTGATTGAATGAGGATGTTATTACACCTTTATTGCGAATTAGGCTACACTTTTAACACACATACCTTAATTGCATCGTTAGGCTATTATACACATCTCCGATGCGTACACTTGGATGAACTTCAGGATGGACACGGTTCTCTGTGGAATACATAAATAAAATAAGTAAATAAAAACAGTTCTCAATGAAGCCTTTAATATACTGCTGTTGTCCTCTGTCATATTTCATCCCGATATTATGACGTGTAATGCAATCTGTCATATTCTATTTTTACTGGCTGGAATAAATGTTGGAAATCATGACAATATGCGGCCACTATTGGGCTGTGCTCTCCTTCTGGAAGACAAAAGCAAACCCCAAAGTTGTTTTCCTTTCCGACTTTTTTTTCAAACTAATCATGGAAAGTCAGATTATGATCACATCTCCATAACCCTTCCTAATCAGCAATTGATATGCCCATGTACCAGCTGTGACCACGAGAGGGCGCTAGTGCTTCGTGGTTGGTGTTTACAGTAGCATTAAGAGAGGTGAGAGGTGGAGAGCCACTCTTGCTAAAATTGGCTCTAATGTGCTTGCTCTAATATCCTCCAGTCGTCCACGAGTAGACGGCAAATTGAATAACCTAACAAGGGCTGATATGCTGCAGGAATGGCGAAAAAAAAATAGAAAAAAAACACCTAGGGGTGTGAAATCCCATGGATACGATCTTTATATATAGTTTTATATATTGTTTTTTTTTTACTAATAATAACAATACAAATATTAATAAAAAAAATGATTTATTTGTAACACGCCTTTCAGTTTTACAATCTCAAGGCACATACAGTTGAATGCAAGCACACAAACAAGACACTAAGACCAACAAGGAGGACGACTGGAAGGATCTCAAGAGTTTTTAGGCCCGCTTTGAAGGAGGGGAGCTGACATGGTGAGGTCTCTATAAGGGTCTTCTTTATATTTGTGCTATACAGTGGAGGCTGGTGGAGGTAGAAATCGGAGGACGTGTTCATTGATACCATTCCCCAATCCATTCCATGCATTACAATGAGCCCGTCCTCCGATTTCTACCACCACCAGCCTCTCCTGTTGTGCTTGTGTAGTTTATCTTTCTCCAAGTTCTCCATGTTTGTTGTTGTTCCATACCTTGATGTTCCACTATTTAGTTTTTATCAGCAACAGTGTACAAGTTGAATACAATGAACAAGGCTCTCCATAGAAATGTAAGTTCAAAGTAAAACAGTTTCCTCTACAGTATAGTCCTGTGAAAACTAAACCAGAACGATAGTTATATAACAACGTTATATTTAGCCAATAAGCCAATTCCAATTATCCAGTCTCACTGTGTGAGTGAAGTATTTCAGTGGCAGATTCTGGAGCTGTTTCAGACCCTTCTGTAGCACAGATGGGGAAAGGCATTTTGTTCAACTTAATGGGAAACCTACTGGGTCTGTGTACAGTACTGTAGTGTATATGGGATGGTGGTTTACACAAGCACAAATGGAAAGGTCTTCTAAAAATATCCATCCCCCACCCTGCTTTGACTGTCGTAAAGTAGTTGAACTTTGAGGTCATTCTTTGAGGAGGTCAGCTAATGGAAATATGGGGCCTGTCTCTAAGATATGAGCCAAATGTCAAATGTCTTGCCTCCTCTAGTCTCGCCTCCTTCTCGGAATTTGTTGGAGGAGAAGGTCTGAGGTTCCCCCCCTTGGATCTTCTCCTCCAATGATTTTCTAGAATGAGCCAAGGAGAGAGGACGCAAGATCAAGAATAGACTTTTGAGATTCGACCATGGCTCCTCTCAAGGTCTCTTCCTTACAGTACCTGTGGGGCTTTCTCTTACCTCTGTCCCCCTTCTCATCTCCTCTTCCCTCCCCTCCTCTCCTCTCCTCTCCTCCCCTCCCCCTCCCCTCCTCTCCCCTCCCATCCTCCCCTCCCCTCCCAATCCCTCTCAAACACAGCATGTGTGTTTGATACCACTCCTCGTTCCATTCCATGCATTACAGTGAGCCCGTCCTCTGATTTCTACCTCCACCAGCCTCTCCTGTTGTGCTTGTGTAGTTTATCTTTCTCCAAGTTCTCCATGTTTGTTGTTGTTCCATACCTTGATGTTCCACTATTTTTTTTTTTTTATTATCAGCAACACCGCAAGTTGAACAGAATGAACAAGGCTCTCCATAGAAATTTCAAAGTAACTTCAAAGTAAAACTGTTTCCTCTACAGTATAGTCCTGTGAAAACTAAACCAGAACACGTAACTCCTCCTCGACGTTATATTTAGCCAATAAGCCAATTCCAATTATCCAGTCTCACTGTGTGAGTGAAGTGTTTCAGTGGCAGATTCTGGAGCTGTTTCAGAACAGCACAGATGGGAAGACATTTTGTTGAACGTACTACTGTTCTCGATTGCTTTTGGCTCATGTTGTCAAGCAGTATTTGACTTTTTTAGAACAGTTAACACATTGCCCATTTGTTTTGCTGATGTGCTGCTGATGGCAGCAGCAGAATGTATTCTGGTGTGTACAGAAACTTTGTATATGCTTGAGTACAAGCAAATGCCTCCAAATTGATTTCATAGCGCTTTAATCATACAGTAAGACAATGACCCAACACATACAGCCATAGCAGCTAGGGAGTTTGTCAGGGCCAAAAAGTGGAACGTTTTTGTTCTTCAGATTGAAATCCAACTGAACATGCATTTTATTTCCTGATGATAAGATTGTAGGAAAAAAAAAACCTAAAAACAAACAACAACTGAAGATGGCTGCAGTACAGGTCTGGCAGCGCACCACCAGGGAAGACACCAAGCATCTGGTGGGGTCAATGGGACACAGACTTCAGACTGTGATTGCATGCAAAGGATTGTCAACCAAATACTAAACACAAGTGCTTAATTTGGACGTTATATGAATCTGACTCATTACTTTTGGTGCCCTGAAATAGGGGGACTACATATAAAAAGTGTTGTCACTTCTAAATTGTGAAATCAATATGTACACAAATACCATCAAATAAAATGTGAGAATCTCTACTTTAACCTCATAGTAATTGTTTGATTTCAAACTTCTGGAGTATGGAAGAACAAATGCTTCACTGTCCCATTACTTATGCTGGGTATTGTTTGGGCCCACTCTCTAAGATATGGGCCAAATCTCAAAAGTCTCGCCTCCTTCTCAGAATTTGTTGGAGGAGAAGGTCTGAGGTTCCTCCCCTTGGATCTTCTCCTCCAATAATTTTCTAGAATTTACATTTTACATTTAGACATTTAGCAGACGCTTTCATCCAAAGCGACTTACAACAAGTACATTTGTCTAAAGTAAGTGAATCATCTATACATCAGTCATCACAAGAAAAACAAATCTATGCGAGGACCAGGGGCCTTTGGCAGTCATAATGCTCGAAGAAGGAAGGATATATATATATATATATATATATATATTTTTTTTTTTTTTAATTTATTTATTTTAGTATTATTAATAGTAGAGGAACTGTACAGAGGGGTAATGGGGGGTGAAAAGGTCAGTAGAATGAGCCAAGGAGAGATGACACAAGATCAAGGACAGACTTTTGAGATTCAACCATGGCTCCTCTCAAGGTCTCTTCCTTACAGTACCTGTGGAGCTTTCTCTTACCTCTGTCCCCCTCCTCCTCTCCTCTCCTCTTTGCTCTTCTCTTCTCTTCTCAGTCCCGCTCATGACCAGCAGAGGGCACCCCTCTCCACATGTAAGATTAACAGTAACTACTACAATACCAGAGTGGTATATTAAACCAGATTGGTCTCTAATGAGTTTCAAATAGTTCCCTATAGCTTTCTAGTTAAACTTCCTGATTCGCCCAGTATTAATTGTTCTATTGTACTAACAACCAGTTGCCTGGCAACAACGTTGTTATAATGTAAAGGAACTATTTGGCGTTGGCCAATATAAAATTAACCCCTTCATTGCTGCCACTCTTCCTTATTAGAACACTCTGTACAGGTACTGTAGAAGGCCCGGTGTCCTGTCTGTTTCTGTGGAACAATGGATGCTCCAAATGTAAAATAGTCCTCTGTGGCTCAGTTGGTAGAGCATGGTGCTAACAACGGTTAGGTTGTGGGTTTGATTCCCGCTGGGACCATGTATACTGAAATGTATGCACTCACTGAAATGTAAGTCGCTTTGGATGAAAGCGTCAGCTAAATGGTGTATATTAATAACACTGGAGAAAAGAAAGAGACTCACAAAGAAAGGAATCTTCAAACCGTCTTTTTGTTTGAGTTTATTCATTTATCTCTAATGTGTTTTTTTTTTTTTTTTAATCTGTCCACAAAGTCATATTAGTCACTACTATGTTAGATCATTTTTCCCTCACTGCAATGGCAGTCAACTACACAAGAGCCCAAACCCAGCACGTCCATCCACCCCTCCAACAGTCACTAAAGGGCAGAAGATGCCTAGGGCTGAGTAGAAGTTGTCCTTTACCATAGATCGAGGTTCAGATGACCTTGCCCCCCCCCCCAAACCACCCCTCCCCCAAACTCAACTTTAACTATAAGGGAGATGAAAGACATCTCCAACCCTGGTCTGGATTAGGGGGGTTCCTGTTCACTTTTGACCGATTCCTTGCGGCGACAATGACACATCGCAATGTCAACACAATGTCACATTTGTTGTTGTAAACAAGTGCAAGCTCTACGTAAAGGGTTCGACAACAGGGTATAGTAGGAACCTGTTCAATATTTTCAAGCACATACAGTATTTCAGAGTTGTCTTCAGTGCAAGCAATTTAGGACTTGATGTCATATCACCCCATTGCCTGTGACATTCAAATGATTACACATTATGTGTGCAGGTTAGTTTCTACGATTACGATGTACATTCACTTTGTATAATTTGTTGGTCTAATGTAGGGACATTTCATTGTAGCTAAGGACAGTTTGAATGTCGTCAGTTGGCAGAAATATAAGATTTGCTATCGGCACGGTTGGCTACCCTTCCTCAACCTTGACCATGAGGGGGGTTTACACACAAAGCTGACCAATGTCTAGAGGGGGCAACTTCTCTCTTACTTCCTGATTGGTACGCCTCTTTTGTCCTATCAACCAATGGGAGGAGTGGGCGGGAACAGTGCGTAGGTTTGTGCTCTCTTTTAAAAACACAATGTCTCTAGTGCTATCTGTACAACATTCAACGACACATTTTTCTTGTTGTTTTTTTTTTTCTCCATAATGCCAAAACAATAATAATCATAATAATCATAAGAAGAAGAGCATTATTTCCATCTCGTAGGCATCAAACGGACATCACACAAATCGAAATTAACGTCTAATAAAAAGGCCTCAATACCAGATAGTACACAAGTCACCTTCACGTGGTGCTAGAGAGAGAGGTTACAGGTAGGGGGGGGGGAAGAGAGGTTACAGGTGGGGGGGGGGTGGATAGAGAGGGAGAGGTTACAGGTGGGGGGGGTATGGAGGGGGGGGAGATAGAGAGAGAGAGGTTACATGTGGGGGGGTATGGAGGGGGGGAGATAGAGAGAGAGGTTACATGTGGGGGGGAGATAGAGAGAGAGAGGTTACATGTGAGGGGGAGATAGAGAGAGAGAGGTTATGGGGTGGTGGGTATGGAAGGGGGGGTGATAGAAAGAGAGAGGTTATGGGGTGGGGGGGTATGGAAGGGGGGAAGATAGAGAGAGAGAGGTTATGGGGTGGTGGGTATGGAAGGGGGGAAGATAGAGAGAGAGAGGTTATGGGGTGGGGGGGTATGGAAGGGGGGAAGATAGAGAGAGAGAGGTTATGGAGGGGGACAGGTGGGGGGGGACAGAGTGAGAGGTTAATGGGGGGGGGGGATGGATGAGTGAGAGAGAGAGAGAGAGAGAGAGAGAGAGAGAGAGAGAGAGAGAGAGAGAGAGAGGACAGACAGAGACGCATACAGAAGGGAAATACGAAATGCAATGAATGTATCAAATATTTTCATTTTCTACCACGGACCATCATCTCCGATTGAAGACAGTGTCATGGATACCTGTGTTTAGTGTCCCAACGGACAGGTTTTGGCACCAAAATGGGCTTTGGTCTACCAAGGGTTAGTTGGAACCAACGTTGTCTAGCCTGGGGCTATATATATGCCTATTTAACTGGTCCAAGGAAGCCTTTGGATGGGGAAATCTCAAGCCCCTAGCTATGCTAGGAAAACAGTATTACCTCCAAGAGGCTTGACAAAGTCTAAACGGGCTAAAAACATGAGTTAACACACCGCTCGCCCCATGGGAAGAGGTGGCAAAAGACAGGGGGGAGAGAGAGAGAAAAGAACAAGAGAGATGAGAAAGGTAGGTGATTCGTGGGAAGAGAGGTGGTGTGGAAAAAGACTGCGGGGAGCGGAGGGAGAGAGAGAGAGAGAGAGAGAGGGAGAGAGAGAGAGAGAGAGAGAGACAGAGAGAGAGAGGGAGAGAGAGAGAGAGGGGGGGAGGGAGGGAGGGAGGGAGTGGTGGTGGTGGTGTGATGTGATGTAGGCTAAGTGCTTTTGGTGAGCTTACAAAATCTTCTAGGAAGTGCTTTGAAACAGAAGGCACGGTGGTATGACCGTAGTCGTTAAGGAGGAACACCACTTAGGGACAGC
>NC_139655.1:1587371-1592371 GCF_951799395.1 Argentina silus | reverse complement strand
GACTGTTTTACTAGACATAATAGACTGCTTTACTAGACATAATAGACTGCTTTACTAGACATAATAGACTGCTTTACTAGACATATTGCTTTACTAGACATAATAGACTGTTTTACTAGACATAATAGACTGCTTTACTAGACATAATAGACTGTTTTACTAGACATAATAGACTGATTTACTAGACATATTGCTTTACTAGACATAATAGACTGTTTTACTAGACATAACAGACTGTTGTACTAGACATAATAGACTGCTTTACTAGACATAATAGACTGTTTTACTAGACATAATAGACTGATTTACTAGACATATTGCTTTACTAGACATATTGCTTTACTAGACATAATAGACTGTTTTACTAGACATAATAGACTGCTTTACTAGACATAATAGACTGTTTTACTAGACATAACAGACTGTTGTACTAGACATAATAGACTGCTTTACTAGACATAACAGACTGCTTTACTAGACATATTGCTTTACTAGATATAATAGACTGTTTTACTAGACATAACAGACTGCTTTACTAGACATAATAGACTGCTTTACTAGACATATTGCTTTACTAGACATAACAGACTGCTTTACTAGACATATTGCTTTACTAGACATATTGCTTTACTAGATATAATAGACTGTTTTACTAGACATAACAGACTGCTTTACTAGACATAATAGACTGCTTTACTAGACATATTGCTTTACTAGACATAACAGACTGCTTTACTAGACATATTGCTTTACTAGACATATTGCTTTACTAGACATAACAGACTGCTTTACTAGACATAATAGACTGCTTTACTAGACATATTGCTTTACTAGACATAACAGACTGCTTTACTAGACATATTGCTTTACTAGACATATTGCTTTACTAGACATAACAGACTGTTTTACTAGACATATTGCTTTACTAGACATAACAGACTGTTTTACTAGACATATTGCTTTACTAGACATATTGCTTTACTAGATATAATAGACTGTTTTACTAGACATAACAGACTGCTTTACTAGACATAATAGACTGCTTTACTAGACATATTGCTTTACTAGACATAACAGACTGTTTTACTAGACATATTGCTTTACTAGACATATTGCTTTACTAGACATAACAGACTGCTTTACTAGACATATTGCTTTACTAGACATAACAGACTGTTTTACTAGACATAATAGACTGCTTTACTAGACATAATAGACTGCTTTACTAGACATAACAGACTGCTTTACTAGACATAATAGACTGCTTTACTAGACATAACAGACTGCTTTACTAGACATAATAGACTGCTTTACTAGACACAATAGACTGCTTTACTAGACATATTGCTTTACTAGACATAATCGACTGCTTTGCTAGACATAATAGACTGCTTTACTAGACATATTGCTTTACTAGACATAATAGACTGCTTTACTAGACATAATAGACTGCTTTACTAGACATATTGCTTTACTAGATATAATAGACTGTTTTACTAGACATAACAGACTGCTTTACTAGACATAACAGACTGCTTTACTAGACATAATAGACTGCTTTACTAGACATAATAGACTGCTTTACTAGACATATTGCTTTACTAGATATAATAGACTGTTTTACTAGACATAACAGACTGCTTTACTAGACATAACAGACTGCTTTACTAGACATAACAGACTGCTTTACTAGACATAACAGACTGTTTTACTAGACATAATAGACTGCTTGCTTTACTAGACATATTGCTTTACTAGACATAACAGACTGCTTTACTAGACATAACAGACTGCTTTACTAGACATAACAGACTGTTGTACTAGACATATTGCTCTAGTAGTTTTTACTGTTCTACTCGACAAAAGGGGAAATTATAGGTTTAAACAGTTAGATATAATTTCTGTCCCTTAATACAGAAGATGAATAACGTTTGGTTACCAAGGGAGGATATTTTCATTGACAGCGCATCAGTAAATGTTCGGCTTTACAAAACTTTTATTAAGGATTTTAGTCATGTAAATTACAACATTTTCTGTCAGTAAATGTTATATGTCTTATGAGATTCTGGAATCCGAAAATCAACTGAATTAGGTCCTACTGAGCTTACAACTGAAAATACAGGGTTGAAATACATTATATAGATTATAATTTCACACTTGTCTGCCTTTAGTCTGTCCTCTTGTTTGGCTACCAAAGCAAGTATTTCCACTAAAAAGTTCTGTTGATATCATACTTTAATAAATGTACGGGGCAGCAAATGGCTAAATAGACCATCATCATCATCATCATTACACTTCACTTGCACTGGATGATCTGCAAGATTTGGTCCTCTGTGGCTCAGTTGGTAGAGCATGGCACTAACAATGCTTAGGTTGTGGGTTTGATTCCTGCTGGGACCATATATACCGAAATGTATGCACTCACTGCAATGTAAGTCGCTTTGGATAAAAGCGTCAGCTAAATTGCATATATTTTACATGACCGTGTAGTTGCACATCCCAACAGGAAGATGGCAGTACTCCATCACGGACGCTGATTGACGTGATAAGGAGAGTGACACTGGATAGGTTTATACTCCCTTTAATCGCCTTTAGATAGGCAACATCTGTTCAACGTGATCATTGCTGAGGTACTACAAGTATGATCTAAAGAATATCTTTATCATAATAGGATATTTAATCCATGTCAATTTGAGTCCTGGTTGTATTCATCTCTATCCAGAAATCAGAAATAGCCTGCAATCGGATTCATCAGTCTCACAAGCATATAGCGCGTGGTGACGTGTGCATGTGGTATAAGTCTGGTAAGCAAGCCTAGATTATATCTGTTTTACAGGGGAGGCTGGTGGAGGTGGAAAATCGGAGGACGGGCCCATTGTAATGCATGGAATGGAATGGAATGAGGGATGGTATTAAACACCATTCCTCATTCCGTTCCATGCATTACAATGAGCCCGCCCTCCAATTTTCTACCTCTGCCAGCCTCCCCACTGCTGTCTGAATAGTTTGGGTGTGATGGGGGCTAGTGGCAGGCTCACCTGTGTGAACTCTCAGATGCACTTTGAGGTGATGTGAGGAGCGGAAGGCTTTACCGCAATAGGGGCAGTCTTTCACCCCTGTGCCGCGCACGCGCTCCCTGGATGGCCCTGACGATCCGGAGGACGCTCCAGAAAGACCGTTCTCTCCTGGAGGGGTGGGGGGGGGTGGAGGGAGAGAGAGGAGGAAGTGAGGGAGAGAGAGAGAGAGAGAGAGAGAGAGAGAGAGAGAGAGAGAGAGAGAGAGGGAGGGAGAGAGAGAGAGAGGGGGAAGGAAATGAAAAGAAATGAAAGGAAAGGAAAGGAAAAGGAAAGAAAGCAATTAGAGATTTGGCGATGGGAGAGTTAGCTTGGAAGTATCTTATGACAATGGAAAACCACTGTGTTTTGCAGGGGAGCTTTAGAGTGGATGTATCCAGCATGACCTTACCTTGGAAGGATGAGATGACGGAGTGGAACCCTCCAGCTGCAGGCTGATGCTGAGCTCCACTGTGGGCCGCTGAGTCCTGCCGTGGTTCACCACTGCTTCCTCTCCCCCCTCCTCCCCCCCCTCCTCCTCCTCCTCCTCCCACTCCTCCTCGTCCTCCCTCACCCCTCCGACTCCCTCCCCCGTCCTCCTCTCCCCCGCGCGGGGGGTGCCCCCTCTGGGGCCTCTGGACATGGACGCGGGCGTGGGCCACCACCTGCTGGAGGCTTCTGAACAGCTTCCCGCAGTCAGGACACTCCCAGGGGGCTGCGGAGGAGGGAGGCTCGTCCCTGGGGTCCAGACCCCCCAGGTAGGCCCTGACCTGCTCTGCCTCCCCCACCACGGAGCTCCGCGAGGAGGCCCTCTGCTGCTGCTGCTGCCTCTGGTGGGCCCTCTGGCGCTGCTGCTGCTGGGCTTGCTGGGCCTGCTGGGCGGCTACGAGGCTACGGGCCACTAGCTGCCACATGACCGCCTGGTCTCCTCCGTCTGCCGCCGCCGCCGCCGCCGCTGCCGCTGCTGCCTCTCCTCCTCCTCCTCCTCTTCCTCCGTTCCCCATCTCCGCCACCTGGGCCACAGCTTGGAGTCTCTCCATACAGCTGGCGCCACCCCCGTCGCTAGGCAACCCCAGGTAGCCCAAGATGGCGGATTTACTGGAGCCTAAGCCGCCTCCGCCCTCTCTATCCACTCTACCTCGTCCTCCTCTTCCTCCTCCTCCTCCTCCTACTCCTCCTCCTCCTCCTCCGCGAGCCAGCAGGAGGCTGGAGTAGAGCGCGCTGAGGCCTTGGTTGCTGGCAGAGCCTTTGGCCTGGTCCCCACCGGCCAGCCCCAGGCCCCCCAGGCCGGCCTTGAGGCCCAGCTTGTTGAGGTGCACCTTCATGTGGTTCTTGAGGAACCAGGGCTCCTTGAAGCCGCGGCCGCAAACCTGGCACTTGTGGTCCAGGGAGTCCTTGTGCTTGCGCATGTGGCCCTTCAGGAACCACGACTGGGTGAAGCGCTGGCCGCACGTCTCGCACTTGAACGCGGGCAGAGGGAGAGCCTGCGGGGTGGGGGTGGGCGTGGGGGTCGGGGTGGGCACGGGGGTGTCCGGGGTGGCTACCACGACGACGACGGGCCTGGGGGTGTAGGGGGGCAGGGCGGGCTCCGCGGGGGACAGGGAGGGGTGGCTCTCCTGGAGGTGGGAGGCCAGGCGCTCCTCCTGGCTGGCCGAGAAGGGGCAGAGGGTACACTTGTAGGGGTTGTGGAGGATGCGGACGTGGCGCGCGAGCTCAGAGGCCGTGCGGAATTTACCCTTGCAGGCGTGGCAGCGGAAAGCGGGCGCCGCCGCGGCCGGGGCGGCCTCCTCCAACAGGGAGGTAGGACCCGCTGAGGAGTACGGGGACGTCAGGGACACCTCCTCAGTCAGCGGAGGGGTCAGCGGTGTGCTCTCGTCCAATAGGAAGGGCTGGTTCTGATCCTTCTGCAGGGCGTCCCCTGGCCCTGGCTCCTGGGTCTTGGTGAGG
>NC_139655.1:1564871-1579871 GCF_951799395.1 Argentina silus | reverse complement strand
CAGATGCATGTGGATGTGCCCATCTGAATGATCAGAGCGTCTATAGAATGCAACAGATAAATTCTGTAAAGATGAGTCTGTCTCTGTCTCTCGCTCAAAGTCCTACGGGTTCCTACACAGTTTAAACCGTCCAAAAGAACTACAGTAGTAGGTCTAGGCCTATAATCAGTCCGGTGAGATAAAAGGGACCTTCATGACCAACATCGCGTTGACCGTCTGACTAGGTCAAAACCTAAAACTGACCCTAACCTTAACCTTAACCAAACCCTTAATCCTAACCTTAACCTTAACCTAACCCTTAACCAAACCCCCTAACCTTAACCTAACCCTTAACCCCAACCTTAACCAAACCCTTAACCCCAACCCTGACCTTAACCAAACCCTTAACCCCAACCCTGACCTTAACCAAACCCTTAACCCCAACCCTAACCTTAACCTAACCCTTAACCCCAACCCTGACCTTAACCTAACCCTTAACCCCAACCCTGACCTTAACCAAACCCTTAACCCCAACCCTAACCAATTCAGGAATTCAGAATCGGTTTGCTGATCAGGTGTGTCCCCTTAGTTGTTCTGGAGGGGTTGTGCCCTTTATAATCTTGCTTGCCAAGGCTCCCAGCCTCCAGCCATCCGAGGCCCTACAGTAGGAGCACACTAACAACTTCTAGGAGATAATAATAATATATTATATATATATATATATATATATATATATATATATATATATATATATATATATATATAAAATATATAAATAAATAAAATATTTAGCTGATGCTTTTACCCAAAGTGACTTACACTGCAGTGAGTGAGTGCATTTCTCAGTATATATGGGCCTAGCGGGAATCAAACCCAAAACCTAAGCGTTGTTAGCACCATGCTCTACCAACTGAGCCACAGAGGACCATAGTAGAGGGACACCGTTTACAATATTCAAATCTAGACGTGAATAACCACAAACAGAGGCCAATTAGCGAATCATAACTCAAGGGGGGCGGGGGCTTTAGTAGGCCTAACTGTGACATTACTCAAGTGGAGTAACAAACAAGAAGTCAAAGCATTCCAGGCCTCAACCAAGCAGAGGCCCTGACCTGTGACCCTTAATATAATAATCATCTTGTCTGTCTGTGTCTAACCTCGTCGGGACTAGGCTTCTCCTCGTTAGGAGAGCCTGGTGAAAGGAGGTACAAAGCGGTGCAAACCCGTTTTCAGTGACTGGCGCCTCGCGACACCTCAAACCAAACAAATACCTGGTTTGGGCGGAGCTGGAAGAACAACAGAATCCAGCCTTTCCTTCAGGTTCTCTTCCACACCTGGTTCGGAAAAGACGACGCACATGACAACAAACTCTCGGCTGATCTACAATTCTCCAGGTGTGAGAACAGCGTGACGTGGAGGTGAGGCCACGCGAGGCTAGTCTGTGTGTGACCGGGTGGTCGGCCCACGTCTAACAGTTTACATTTACATTTTACATTTAGGGCATTTAGCAGACACCTTTATCCAAAGTGACTTACAGCAAATACATTTGTTTAAGTGAGTGAATCATCTATCCATCAGTCATCATAAGATAAAGTAATCAATGCTCAGACCAGGGGCCATAGGCAGTCACAATGCTGGGAGACGATTTTTTTTTTAACAGTAACTTCAGTACGCTCCTGAATGTTCAACAGATGTCCATAGAAACATCTATTGGTCAATTTGACCATTTGCTCATGAGTCACTACAGTATAGAGGCCTGTTTTGACCCTTTTCTGTGTGTTTGACTGTTAGGTCCTAACTCAAGATCTGTGAGCGTCTCTTAAGACATTCACGTAAATCTTGCATTGACTTCAATGGGACATGGCGCAGTGATTCCAGTTACGTGCACAGATCTCAAGTTAGGATTCCACCCTCAGTATAATCTCTTATGTTCCTCATGGACCTTGTTAGACGACTTTGAAAAAAGTTCCTCCTCCCTTTCTGCCCCTCCTGAGGTAAGGTTCTGCCTTTCCTGTACAGTAAGCACTGATCTGACCTGACCTGATCTGTGAAAGCAAAGCAGTAGAGCTCTTGCTTTCATCTATCCAGTCATGTTGGATCAGTGATTGCCTCAAGGAAGGGAGAGGAAGGAAGGATAAAAGAAAGGAATGCAGGGAAGGAAGGGAGGGAAGGAATGGAGGGAAGGAAGGGAGGGAAGGAATGGAGGGAAGGAAGGAAGGAAGGAAGGGAGGGAAGGAATGGAGGGAAGGAAGGAAGGAGGAAGAAAGGAAGGAAGGAAGGAAGGAGGAAGAAAGGAAGGAAGGGGACATAGGGGTAAAGTTAGACAAGGTGCATTCTAAAAGTATTGCCACAGGACCATGCATTTGTTCAATAGTATTTTCAGTTAGGTCAAAGGTCCTGAATAGATATCTCTGTTATCAGTCAGGTCAAAGGTCCTAATCTAAGACATCTGGTATCAGTTAGGTAAAAGCTCCTGAATAGACATCTCTGTTCTCAGTAAGGTCAAAGGTGACCTGACCTCTCTCAAAGGCCTTGACCAGTAGTCAAGTACGGTCCTTCGGTGGGGTGCAAGGCAGAGGAAAGTCAGTGTAGAACGATTAGAGCCCACACACACACACACACACACACACACACAGAAACCCTCCACCACGTACCTTAATGAAACAAACAACGTTTCGATCGTACAAGGATCTTCCTGGGGCGTTCAGCGCATACCATATCATCGCAAGGTCCCTGGTTTGATTCCGGCCATCAACCTATCCTGCATGTCATCCCTCCTCTCTCTCTCTCACCCATCCTTCCTGTCAATCTCTACTGTCTCTCTATCCCAATAAAGCAGAAATGCCCTAAAAACATATAAAAAAAAACAAGGATCTTCTTCAGGACACGACCTGATAAAGATCCTTGTTGGATCGATATGCTGTTTGTTTCATTAAGGTACGTGGTGGAGAGTTTGAGTGTGTGTGTATGTGGGCTCCATTCATTCCACAAAAGGTCATGGTCAGACATCACCGTTTGCTGGTAAGGAAACGTAATGGTGTAGCTCTTTATAACATCATTGTCCTGACATTGCAGGACTCCGAGTAAAGCACAGACTCGGTCAGCGGACTGTTTTTTGCCTGTATTCATGACCTAATGCGTTCACTACATTCAGTTACAGGACATTGGGCTATATCTTAACGGCGTAGAAAAAACGTAGAAAAAACGTTGTCGTTTCTTTTCTTCGCATAAACGCGGGGCGCTGGTGAGGGCGGCTGGTGAGGGGTGCTGGCGGGGGTGCTGGCGGAGCGCTGGGGGGGGGGGGCGTGTCTGAAATACTAGTGCTGCTTTCAAGGCCAGAATTGTTCAGTGCACCTGATGGCACTTGACCTTCTCGCTGTCGTGAACACGCCTCTGTTACCGTTACTCCACCCACCTGAGCGCAGACGAGACATCGCTGCAGCGCCGTGGTCATTTCACCTGTTACACCCACCCCCCCCCCCCCCCCCGCTTTACACAACATGCTGTACTGTCCATAGACATTGTGTCAAGACTATGTTTGGAGATGCCTACCTACGGTACAGTGTAACAGGGCTGATGAAGGGGCTATAGGAGAGGGGGGGGGGGTGATTGTGATAGTTGTGTGCTTCGTTAACAGTACGCTCCAAAACTGCTCTGACATCTCAGCAGCTCAGTGTGTCTTAAAATGTCACAATGCGGTTCTCCCTAGCTGAGGCTGTGCAGGTGCCCGTCCCACTGAGCATTAACGACCCAATTAAATCAATCAGTGGCTTGATTGGTGTGTGTGTGTGTGTGTGGTGTGTGTGTGTGTGTGTGTGAGGTGTGTGTATGTGTGTGTGTGTGAGGTGTGTGTGTGTGTGTGTGTGTGTGTGTGTGTGTGTGTGTGTGTGTGTGTGCCAAGCTCCTTAAGACAGCCACCTGGATGAGTGTGTGCACTCTTCAAGTGCTGCAAGTAAGGAGATGCAATGCATTACGGGGGAGAAAAGAACACGACACAGGAAAATGTTAATTATGAAAATGATTAGCTCTCCTCTTAATCCAAGCCCACGTGTTGTACGTTAATAACAGCATATTTTGACAGACTTCTATTCATAAATGCTGGCTTTTAGAGAAAGTATCGGAGGATTAAGTAAATATGAGAGCAGGTTTACGTGCTAAGGCAATGGCTATATAGCCTGAGTTTGACTGTTTCACAAACTGCATAAAAATCACAAACTGTATGGTAAGAGAATGTCAAAAAGGAGGGCAAAAGGGTTTGATGAATAGGTTACCTTTCATTACAACACATGGGTTTACACTGACCCTGTGAGGACACAGTTCAAGTGAGAAATTAAGAGTATGCCAATAAAAATGTGACATTCAATAATGCCTAAAACATTTTCTATGTGACTTTAAAACGCGACGGGAGTGTCTCTGGTCAACTGAGATGACACGTCTGCTTCTTATCTCAAGAGGAATTTCCTCCCTGCCCGTATGATGTGCGTCAATAACGTGCAACCATTTTCAGTCGCTCTTTCCCCCTTCTCTCTCGCGGCCATCTCAATTAAAAAGCCACATTAATGAAATAAATAACTATCAACAAACAATGCGCGAGCGCGCGTGAAACGTCCAAAAATGAGATTAACCCTGATCGCGGCTGATCTCAAAGAACGTTTAGCTTCTAAAAAAAAAACACGATTAAAAATCATCTTCGTGAACGTAATACGTTTGGTTTTTATCTAGCCCGGGGAGTCACGGTCGTGTTCTGAGTGTGTCATGTATCTATCGCTCTCCCCTGCTCCATTTTGTTCCTAAATTTTCTATAACAAAAGATTAAGGGAGGGGAAAAGACATGAGTGTGTGAGGAGGGAGGACGAGAAAAGTGCCATCATGGATTTCATCTTGAATTTCACTGCCAATCTCTCCTCCATCACCCCGAAAACTATATCGACTTTATCGCATTATATCCAAAAGACGTAAGCTTGCGAAAATAAACCAGTAACTTATGTTACCGGATGAAACAACTTGCGGTTTGAAATACAGTACCAGATACGATGTTGCATGCACACACTTGCTACTTTCTTACGAAATCACTGTTGCCTGAAAGAGAGGTAGCTATAAGCGAAGCTCGTATAGTCGGAAGAGGTGACGTTAGGACAAGTCTACCGGTTGTAATAGTAGTCTAGTAATCGGCGTGGTAAACGGTCGTAGTAGGACGAATGTTATAACAACGTTAGTTCAGTTATGGGTTTCTGCGCGCATAGCCTACATCTGGTTAAACGGGTAATCTTAACAACAATGCCGTAGGTATGCTAAAGGGTCTCCAACAACATAATTAGTCAAGATAATCGCTTCTACCTAGAATTTACTCACGTAGCAGCTTGGTAAATCACAGAACAAATATGCAGCCTATGTTCACATTGACGAGGCTATGTCCTCGGGAGATCAAACGTAAAGCGATCAAACGTACAGCAGCGTTCGGATGCATATCAACTAATCTTCCTTTATAATGCAACTTTTTATAACATGTTGCTGTGATTTAGGCTACGTTACAGCCTGATCACAGTTCGAAATATGTTATGAATTAAAGTCACGCATGCATGGATGAATAGAAAGATAGCACGATTCGAATACTTCATAGCAATACATTTCATAAAACTTAAAACAAAGTTGTGTCATTTTCAAGACATTGCATTTGCGTTCACTTTAGGGGACTTTTTACGCACTTAAACGCACACAAAGTCATTTATAGTAAACACACTGTACGAAAATAGCCTATACGTTATCTGCTATTGCAAGTGTTTCAGGCCCAAGTTCTAGATTCTTGTAACTATTCTATTCTATGTTGAACATTCCGTCTCACTTTTGTCATGTCACCGTACAAGGGCTATCGCATGCAGACAGTCGGCCACGCGCGCACATACACCGGCTTCATACATGACACACACCAAAGTGCTGAAGTGTGGATGTTGGTTACATACATGCACACACACTACACACCAGACATGGGCTATAGGCTACGGCGACCCGCCAATCAGGGCGACAATGCCCTCACTTACAACACATCAAAACTGCTAGGTGTAAAAAGAAATACGCGAAATAAAAATGAGCGGCGTTTCAATCACTGGAACTATGGGCTATTACCCGGATTTGCCCCCCCAAAAAAAGTCGTCGTCAGATATTTGTTGTTCATGAAGGCAACAACAATCGCGATAAATATAACAATTTTTGAGATGTTTTAGTGGAGGGCAACGCGCCGCAGTTCCATACCATCCTATACAAAAGTGCACATGTAAACCTAAAGCTACATTATTTTAAATTAACTAGATATTTATGATGAAAGTAAGACTCAATGTACTTACGGGAGAGGCGGCGAGGAGATTAATGACACGACACGTCATGATTACGTTTCACTTGAATTAAATACATTACGAGTTGGGAAAAAAATGGAAATCAGGGTTGTTATATACAAGCATACGCCGTTTCCCCCTCCCTTTACTCACCCTCTTCTCCTCCTCCCTTTCTCTCTCGCACGTCTCTCTCTCCCTCTCTCTCGCATTTTTTTTCTCTCAAAGATCCATTTATTGTGCAGTAGTGAGTGAGTGAATAGGAGAGAGGGAGTGATGAGAGTGGGAGGGAGAGTGATGTAGGTTGCAAATGTAATTATAATCTCACGAGCACCATTTTAGAACAGTGACACGCGGGGCAGCTATCAGCTCGGGCACGGTCACGCTCTGCACAGTTGCATCCCGAAATAATGAATACAGTCAGATATGGCTTATGGTATAACACAATATTTGAAAGTTGGTATGTAGATGTATCCGTCAAACTGTTTCAAAGTGATAACATGATCCGTTTGTGGCGAGGTATTCAAACAGTTGTAGGTAATCCATCCCGGAAGCGCATGGTTTAAAAGTTACAAAAGTTGATGGAGGTTTTATGTGGTGTTAACTGTTCGTCTATTGGTAGCATTACGGTTCTATTCTCCCTGATCAGTGGCTAGAAACTTTCGCTATCTTAAACGTCCAATAGAAAGGAAAAAAGTTTCTTACTGAAATGATATCATTCTCCTCTTCTATCAAATCGGAAGTTAAAAGTTTCAAGTTCAAAGCTGATTTTTTTTTTCTTTTTTTTTTCTGAATCATCCTCCCATTCTGGAGATTTGCATACCCGAGCGCACGCGGGCAAAGCGACTCACACACCCACGTGGACCCGCGCTCGTGGAGGCGCAGGTGCATCGCCTTTAACTGGCCCACGCGCCTCTCCACCATTCACCTTTTCCTGAGCATTCCTGCGCGAGGCCAATGAAGGCAGACCGACAGATCTGGAGGAGTTAAACTCTAGGCACTTGTTTCACGGTATAACATATGATGTAATAACTGCAATCGATTCAGCCAGAACTTTAGGGTGTCACTGTGTTGTTGTCTCCCCCCTACCCTCAACACACACACACACACACACACACACACACACACACACACACACACACTGAGCATTCTCACTATTCACAGTCATTTAACCTAATCTCCCCCCATTCTGTAATGGTAAAATCCTCGCCATGCATGAATCCCTTCTTCTTCACACCTTTCATTGTGCATATTAAAACGTGACCCCCCCTACTGCCAGTCCCCAGTATTTCCCTGCCATATATTGGCCTACAGAATACAGCTGAAATACTCACAGCTTCTGCCTCATGCCTGCCTGATACTGTGCAAACAGCAGGTATGTCACAATGGCTCCCCTGCTTTATGTTGTCTTGTGGAAGATTCAAATGTTTGTATTGTGAGATGATGCAGATACTGGGTTGGTGGTGGGGGGGCGGGGGGTTGAAGGGGGGGGGGGGTGTAGTGTATGCGTGTTTCT
This sequence comes from Argentina silus, assembly GCF_951799395.1. NCBI lineage: Eukaryota > Metazoa > Chordata > Actinopteri > Argentiniformes > Argentinidae > Argentina > Argentina silus. The sequence goes on along the minus strand of NC_139655.1, from coordinate 1,572,050 downwards.
GTTCTTCCATTGTGAATATATCTGTGATGTATCTGTGTGTGTGTGTGTGTGTGTGTGTGTGTGTGTGTGCAGGTGTGTGTATGTCTGTGTGTTTATGTCTGTCTGAGTGTTTGTGTCTGTGTCTGTGTGTGTGTGTGTGTTTGTGTCTGCATGTGTGTGTGTGTGTGTGTGTGTGTGTGTGTGAGTGTGTGTGTGTGTGTGTGTGTGTGTGTGTGAGTGTGTGTGTGTGTGTGTGTGTGTGTGTGTGTATGTGCATTCACAGCACAGCATATGTGTACGTGTTTGTGTCTGCCACAATGGCATCATCGCCCGCCCCTGACGCTTTGATTGTTTTCTCCGCCGCAGCAGAAATGCAGCAATTAATATGCAGAGAGTGAGTGAGACGGAGGCAAACAAAAAAAACAGGCGGGGGGGGAGAGAGGCAGAGGGGGGGAGGGAGGGAGGGAGAGAGAGAGAGATGGCACGGAGAGAGAGGGAGAGAATGGAGGAGATGAAATGAGAGATGAGGAAAGAGGGTGGGAGGGGAGAGAAAGAGAGAGAGAGAAAGAGAGATGAAGTGAGATAAGGAGGGAGGTGTGTGTGTGTGTGAGTGGGGTGGTGGGGGGTGAGGGGTGGGGGGGGCTTTGGATGGAGAGAATGAAATCTGATAGATGTTGGAGTAAAAAGGAGAGGAGAGATGGAGAGAGAGCAAGAGAGAGAGAGAGCGAGAGAGAGAGAGAGAGAGAGAGAGAGAAAGGAGGGAGAGGGACCGGGGGGGATCAATATGTACATATTTAGTGAGAGATGGAGGGAAATCAATTGAGAGGGGGAGGGAATTGATGTAGGGAACAGTGGGAGGGGGGAGTGGAGAGGAGGAGGGGGGGAGGAGGGGGGGGGAGACAGAGCGAAGGATAGGGAAAGATGGAGTGAAGAGGTGGAGTGATATGTGGCTATGGCTGCTGTCCCTTTTGTCGCAGTGTCAGGGTATTGATACTGTAATACTCCCCCCCCCCCCCCATCCCCCCCCCACCCCACCCCCCCATCACAATGCTACCGTGACAACGGCCGTCGCGGCGACGCCTACTGGCACAATGCAGCCACAATACTGAGGGCACTGAAGCATCACACGCAGCACTGCAGGCCGGAGAGAGAGAGAGAGAGAGAGAGAGAGAGAGATGGAGGGAGGGAGGGAGGGAGGGAGGGAAGGAGGGAGGGAAGGAGAGGGAGAGAGAGGGAAGGGAGAGAGAGAGAGAGAGAGAAGGAGCGAGGGAAGAGGGAGAGAGAGAGAGATGGAGGGAGGGAAGGAGAGGGAGAGAGAGGGAGAAAGAAGGAGCGAGGGAAGAGGGAGAGAGAGAGAGATGGAGGGAGGGGAGGGGAGAGAGGGAGACGGAAATAGAGAGGAGGAGGAGGGAAGGAGGGAGACAGAGAGAGAGACAGAGAAAAGGGGAAGGAGAGAGAGGGAGAGAGAGAGAAGGAAAGAAAGAGAGGGAGAGAGATGGAGGGGAGAGAGAGAGGGACAGGGGGAGAGGGGAGTGGGAGGGTGGGAGAAAGAGAGAGAGGGGGAGATGGTTGAAGAGGGATTCTGTGTGATCTTTGTCAGACTGCTACTTGAATGGATGCCTAGGGAATGTTTACCATAGACGTACTGTATGGTAGATAGAAGTAGGATTATATGGGGCAGTAGACGGGTACAGGGGTACAGGGGTACAGGTCTGACTTCTCTATGGTGTATATGTGTCAGGGGAGGCTGCTACGAAAAATTGGGCGCATTGTAATGCATGGAACGGAATCAGGAATGGTATCTTGTCCTGCCTTTATGGCTTATGAATTGATACTGTATGTATCCTGTTTGTATTTGTGAACATATATTCACTACGCACGCCTCAGACGTTAGCTTGTATACCTCAGGGGAGGCTGGTTGGAGGTAGAAATCGGAGGACGGGCGCATTGTAATGCATGGAATGGAATTTGATACCATTCCCTATTACGTTCCGTGCATTACAATGAGCCCGTCCTCCGATTTCTACCTCCAACCAGCCTCCTCCGCCTGGTATGCGTGTGTGTATTATGACCTCACACGTGTGCAACACATATGCATGTGTCAGATATGTTCATAGTGTTCATAGTTTTCTTTTCTAATTTGATAAGAGTCAGAAAACCTGCAGGCTGCAGATAAGGTTGATCAAAGTGAAGCGCCCAGGCCGGTTTTGGCAGTGTGCAGGTGTTTGTGAGATAGGGTGGCAACGCTTGTGTGATTTTGTGTTTTTTTTCTGTTTGTGATCTTTTTTTCACAGTTTATTACTTTGTAAGTGTGTTGTCATTCAGACTACAGTAGGCTATACTATATTGACCTTCTGTCCTAAGATATACAGTATATATATATAGAGATATTATAAAATATTACTGTATATATATTTTTATACTGTATATATATATATATATATATATATGTATATATATATATATATATGTATATATATATATATATATATATATATATATATATATATATATATATATATATATATATATATATATATATATATATATATATATATATATATATATATATAACCAGTACATGGAGAGGCACTCCAGGCTAACACATAAATCTCTCTACAGATACAATATATATATATATAGTATCTGTAGAGAGATTTGTGTGTTAGTCTACAGTACAGTGCCTCTCCATGTACTGGTTGTATAGACGATGCATACTCCATACTCATTACAACAGAAACACTTGGTTGGTTGCCCATAAGTCATTTTATCTGCATGAGATGACCCACGTCTCTCCTTCTCTCCCACTGTCTCGTTCCCTCTCTCTCTCTCTCTCTCTCTCTGTATGATCTATAGCTCCCTTGCTCCCCCCTCCCTCACCCTCTCCTTCTTAATATGATGTAAAAAGCTAATCGCATGCAAATGTCTGTTGTCCCGGTAACCAGGCCCGAAAAATCCCTTTGATGTTTCACCCGGCTCATTCTCTCCACGTTCTCTTTGTTCACCACAGTCTCACTGCTTTGTCAACATCCCCCCCTTCACCCCTCTCTCTCTCTCTCTCTCTCTCTCTCTCTCCCTCTTCCCCTCTCTCTCCCTCGCCCATTCTCTCACTCTCTCTCTCTCTCTCTCTCCCTCTCTCTCTCTCTCTCGGCTCAATTCAATCTTGCAAAAAAACTTCTCTAACTCTACTTTCTACAGCCGCTATACCACCCGCCTTCTTTGTGTCTCCCTATTCTCTATCTTTTTCTATAAGCCCCACTCTATTCTTTCTTCTCCCTCTTTCTTTCTGTCTTTTCTCCCCCCCTCGTGTTCCTGGGCTCCCTTCACTGTGCCCCTCTGTCTGTCTGCCCCCTTGCCCCCCCCCCCCTCCCTCTCTCTCTCTCTCTCTCTTGCCCTCCCTCTCTCTCTCTCTCTCTCTCTCTCTCTCCCTCGCTCATTTCCCATCGTTCCCACCTACTGTCTTCTGTCCCTCTCCTCCTTTCTCTCAGAGCTCAACCCCTTCCTGTTTCACTCTTCCCTCTTTTTTTTTTATCTCTCATTCCTTCCTCCCTCTCTCTCTCTCTCTCTTTCTCCTTCTCTCTCGTTCTCTCTCTCACTCGCCTCTCTTCTTTCCCCATTGAATATTTGATCCCCTCTCCATAGTCATCGTCAGTTAATCATTCCTGTTAGTTTTGTCTGTATGTGTGTGTGTGTGTGTGTGTGTGTGTGTCTGTATGTGTGTGTGTGTGTGTGTGTGTGTGTGTGTGTGTGTGTGTGTGTGAGAGAGAGTTTGGTGAAGTTGACCACAGCTGATAGGGAGATAGGGGACTCTCCCAAAGACATTATATCTCTCTTTTCAGAGAGCCTTGATCGGTTCATACATGAACGCGTGTATCCTCTGCATCCTCTGAGTGACATCATCGATATGGCGTCATGGATCATTAGGTTTTATCCAGTTTTTTTTTTTTTTATTCAATAAAAACGTAAACATGGTCCGATCTGCAGTTATAATGAAGCACATTGTTACCGCATAGCATGCATTCCACATTCCGTAAAGACGAAGAGCACTTCATTAAAAAAAAAAAAAAAATGTAAACATCAGTATATTTTGGTCATAAAATTGAGTATGATGACACTAGCTGGAAACGTTTGTATTTGCAGGTGATTATGCCTGATGGTTCGACAGGCACATGACTCGACAGGCACACTGAATATGACAATTTTATAGGCCAAACAATACCACGGCACGCACAGCTCCCAAAACAAAGCAAAACATGTCCGTACCACTAAGCCAGTACAGTGGTATCATAAGCAACTTCAGGCGCATTGGAGTCCGATTCAATGGCTTCGATATTCCTTTGCATACAGGATGAATTGGATATGGCGTGGTGGGGAAACGCATCCAGTCAGTTGATTTGCGAGTTTGTGCTTCCTGAACATCTTGCAATGACACACCCACAGACACCCAATGACACACCCACAGACACCCAATGACACACCCACAGACACCCAACGTGCTCGTAAATCAGCTTCCTTTGAATCATACTGTACAAGAACCTGACCGTCGCTGTTCGGTCCAACTCTGTACTCTGAACTTGAAAACACGGCTAAATTCAACCCCACGTACGTGTATATCAGTGGAGGCTGGTGGAGGTAGAAATCACAGGACAGGTGCATTGTAATGATAATATATTGTATATATATACGCCATTCAGCTGACGCTTTTATCCAAAGCGACTTACATTGCAGTGAGTGCATACAATTTTCAGTATATATGGTCCCAGCGGGAATCAAACCCACAACCTAAACATCGTTAGCACAATGCTCTACCAACTGAGCCACAGAGGACCACCGTAGCGCACGGAACGGAACGAGGAGCGGTATCAAACACGTTCCCCGTTCCGTTCCATGCATTACAATGCGCCCGTCCTCCGATTTCTACCTCCACCAGCCTCCCCTGAGGTACACAGGCTAAGCTCTGAGGCGTTAGTGCACCAGTGAATATATGTTCACAAATACAAACATCTACAGTATCAGTTCATAAGGCATAACGGCAGGACGACATACCTTCATTTCATGGGTCCCTTCATTAACTATTATTGTCTATACATCAAAGAAACATACAGTAGTTCCATTTGTACATCATGTATAGTCATAACCACTAACAGGACATTAACGTATGCTTGCAAACACACTGAACATTTGGTAAATAGAAAAATGATGGCTTATATGATAAGGTGTGATAACGACCTCAGTCAGTCAGAGCGGCTGACTGAAAAGGCCCATTGTGAAACTAGAGCGCCGTGTTTCCCCGTCCACATTGTAGCTCAGCACTGTAAGGCACGAATCAAGTTAACGTTACGCATAAGGTAACGTTACGTTAACGTCAAGATAACGTTAGCGTTGTCGGAATAACACTGTACACCGCTTTTGCTTTAAAATCGTCAACAATACACCATTAACCTTAGGCCATAAATGTCTTCTTTTTTTTTTTTTTTTTTTTTTACACAATGTGATAAACCGCTTCAAGATACATAGTTAGGAGGTTTCCATTATGTTGCTACTTTATTATTTATTCTAATCATTACTTCAAGGCGAGGCCTGTAACTGTGTAACCGTGCCTGTCGTTGAAATCGGCTGGTTCGTAATAAAGAACCACGTTCTAGAATATGTAGAACACTCTAGAATGGTGACAGTCTGAACAGTGCTCTACTGTTTCTACCACAATAAGACTGTCTGCTTGGTGTGTGTGTGAGTGTGTGTGTGTGTGTGTGTGTGTGTGTGTGTGTGTGTGTGTGTGTGTGTGTGTGTGTGTGTGTGTGAGCAGTGAGCACTCATACCACCACTACCACCACTGCTGTACACACACACACACACACACACACACACACACACACACACACACACACACACACACACACACACACACACACACATTTGCATAGATGCAATCACACCTAGCCTTTACCATACACAAGCAGACAGAGGCTTTGAAATAGGAACATTTCAAACTGCGCTGCACTGTGGAAACGATAGACACGACAGAGGGGTTATATTCTGATGTCCTATCACATCAACGTAACAGAACATATATTTACTGTGGCGTTATGCTAGTAAGATACTGGAGCATGTAAGCCAGGCAGTCTGACAGTGGTTTAGACCAAGTGGTTTGGCCTAGCAGGGAGCCAGCCGCGGGGAACACAATGATTGCACTGTGTGGTTGAAGTGTCTTTGGTGTCGATGACTCCATGTGCAACTGAGACCAGCAGAACCAAAATGGACGCCCGCGGTCGGCTCTGCCGGTGCTTCCTGTCTTCAAATGTTCAATGTCTCTTTCCAGTTTTGTCATCTCTTTGGTCCTTGACTTCCTAGTCCAGTTTGGTGTCCAGTGACTTGCATAGAGATTCAGTCCAGAGTCCAGTTTTCTGGACGGAGAAGGAGGGAAGGAGGGAAGGAGGGAGGGAGGGAAGGGGGGAGAGGACAGTTAGAGGTAGAGAAAGGATGTGGGGCTCTAGCGAGTGATTTTATCATTAGAAACATGAATTCTAATTCTCCGAACTCAAATCTTTCTCTTTTTTTTTTCTTTTTTTTTCAAGAAGAGGAACATGGAACTGAGCATGTAGAGGATGAGAGGAGTATTTGAAAGTTAAAGGGACACTTCACCCATTTTAAACATCACATTCATTATCTCCAGCACCATACCAATGTCTGCATATGTGAAAGCGGCGATTTTCTATGTTCTGTAGTCAAAAAGATACATACGTATTACATATACTGTATACAGAGACTGGCAAAGTATGGTTCTGGAGATAATGAATGTGACGTTAAAAATTGGTGAAGTGTCCCTTTAAAGAGTGTTGGTTGGTGGAGCTGTGTTATGAGACACAAGGGCAAAGACAGAGAGACAGAGGGGGGGGGGGGGATAAGGAATGATGGAGGAATGGAGGATGATAATGGATATTGTGTGAAATCACTCACCTTTGTCGTTGAGAATGAGATGAAGGTTACACAGCAGTGGAAGGAGACTGAAAAAATACAACAATCACATTTAGAGTGTTTGTATGTGTGTGTGTGTGTGTGTGTGTGTGTGTGTGTGTGTGTGCGCGTGCGCGTTTGTGTGTGTGTGTGAGAGTGACTCACCTGTGTATGTCCTGTGTGTCCAGAGTTGTTCTGGGGGTCTCTCCCTGATGCGGGGGAACCCCCCTCCTTCTGACTGCCCAC
>NC_139655.1:1524797-1547297 GCF_951799395.1 Argentina silus | reverse complement strand
ATGAATCGATAACGTCAATGCATATCCATGTGATCCGTTCACACTGACGCTACGGACGAGGCTAGTGTAGGACAGATTTTGGCTGCCTGCCAAGTCATCTGCCGGGCCTCTGCACAACTTGCCTCACAGAATGTTCATTCACTCTTATAACGCTTTACGGTATCCGCCCCATGGTAAATGCTGAACATTTTGTGAGGCAAGTGCCGAAGGAGTGGGAGGGGAAGGGGGGGGGCTACGCAGTGATTTCAGTTTCTGTTTATTGTAAACTGCAGGGCTGCGAGGCAGGCGCAGGAAGTTCAGGGGGGCGGGCGATGACCGTATTTGACCGCTTTTCCCTCGAGTAAAGCGGGACTTTTATGGCAGGAGGCGGATGTGAAGGCAGGGAGGCAACAACCGGGAAATCAAACGCGGGGTATTTGGCGGATACAAATTGATTGGATTCATCTGCTTTTGTTCTTTAAATACCTCCTGCTGCGTGTGTGTGCGTGTGCGTGTCTGTGTTTATGTGTGCGTGCGTGCGTGCGTGCGTGCGTGTGTGTGTGTGTGTGTGTGTGTGTGTGTGTGTGTGTGCGAGCGCTTGCGTAATAAACTTAATCCACACATAATAATTAAACCGAAATAATGGTTGTTTATTTTATTGTAATTAAATGTTTATTCAGCTTTCTTGTGTAAAACTGAAGTAGCCTATTCCTATCACCAATCATGAGAGTGTGTAGGTCGTATATGCGTTCTGTTCATTTGTTCATGATTATTATGTGTACCTGTGACGTGTATAGTCGAGGCTACACTCTTAGAAAAAAGATTTCTAGTTCGTACCAAAAAAAGGTTCTTCATTTGTCCCTGTATATAGGGGAAGCCTTTGAAGAATCCTTTTGGGTCCATGTTAAACCCTTTCCACAGAGGGTTCTAACCCTAACCCTAACCCTGCAGGTTCAGAGGCTGTGACGTGTTAGGGAATTTTATATGTATTTCTTGTAAAGCACATTTTTATTTTTTGTTCGAATCGTGCTGCACATAAAATTTGATTGACTGATGATTGTTAATTTAATGTGCAACTATTTATAAAACAAACATTTAAATTCATTCATTCATTATCTTACCACACTTTGCTCAACTTTAAACTCTGGACGTTTGTCATACCCTCTATGAACAACAGATGGCGCCATATACGAACATAACTAGTGCTCTCTCTTATTCAATGCAGCCACGCCTTCCTTTGGGTGTTGACGAATCACAGCCTTGGGTGTTTGAGTGACGTTCAAGCAAGCCAACCACCATTTAATTGGTCTCCTCGCCCAAACAAAAGACCAATCCACGAGTGGTGTGGGCGGAGTCGACAAAGTATCAACTTCCTGGTTTCCAAAGCGTTGTGTGTGTGTGTGCTTTGTAGCTATGAGAAAGCATTGGCATAAATTGTTGATTTTTATTACGCAAATTACTTAAATCTATACTAATATCTGCTTTGTAATTACTTCAGTTTATTTATTTAGTTTTGTCAGACTTGACGTTACGATGGGCCTGCTGACGATTCTGAAGAAAATGAAGCACAAGGAACGCGAGATGCGACTCTTAATGCTGTATCCTTTCTCCTGTCGACATATGCATGTGTGTCTGTGTTTGGAAATCATCTGTTTTGTTTTTATACGAAGCTACGGAATAGTTAGTTCCTCGTTTCATGCCGAATTCGTGTTTTCTTTGCTCTCGTTCTCTGGACTAAACAAGTAATGCGGTTTTCTGCACGTCACACCCCAGAATAACGGCTGTTCAGCTGCAGTAACGAGCAGGCCTACCGCAGTCCGCTATTCATGTCAGCTCGAAGGTGTTGGTGCTTAACCATGTAAACAGGGGTCTGGACAACGCAGGCAAGACGACTATTCTGAAGAAGTTTAACGGAGAGGACGTGAGCACCATCTCCCCAACGCTAGGCTTCAATATTAAGACGCTGGAGCACAGAGGGTGAGGCTCTCTCTCTCTCTCTCTCTCTCTCTCTCTCTCTCTCTCTCTCTCTCTTTCTCTCTCTCTCTCTCTCTCTCTCTCTTAGACACAGACTTGCACACACAATCATCATAAACATCACTAGGAGTGTCATGTCACAGGTGCACCCTTTATTTTTGACAGGCAGAGAAGGCACACACACAATGAAACAGACACACACACACACACACACAATGAAACAGACACACACACAATGAAACATTCACACAGACAAATGAGTACATTTAATCATACAAAGCATTGAAATACAGAAAATGACAGTCAATACAATAACAACAATCCTTACAACAAGTGTAGCAGGTCAGAATGGCACTACACTGTATTTCCTTTGTCATCCCCTTCTTCCCTCTCCTCTTCTCCCATCTCTCCTCTCCTCTTCTCCCATCTCTCCTCTCCTCTTCTCCCATCTCTCCCCTTCTCTTCTCCCATCTCTCCCCTCCCTTCTCCCATCTCTCCCCTCCCTTCTCCCATCTCTCCCCTCCCTTCTCCCATCCTCTCTCCCCTCATCCTTTCCCCTCTCTCCCCCTCCCCCTCCTATCTCCTCCTCTCTCCCCCCCCCCCCCTCTCCTCGCCCCTCCTCAGGTTCAAGCTGAACATCTGGGACGTGGGTGGTCAGAAGTCTCTGCGCTCCTATTGGAGGAACTACTTTGAGAGCACAGACGGGCTGGTCTGGGTGGTGGACAGTGCAGACAGACTCAGACTGGACGACTGTAGACAGGAGCTCAGCTCTTTGCTGCTAGAGGAGGTACACACACACACACACACACACCCCAGTGCGTGCACACCACGCGTTTCTGATTGGAAGCCACACCTCGCAGTTTTGTGATTTGCTAAAAATCTAATAATGACAAATAATTTACTGTACACACACACACACACACACACACACACACTAGAACCTGTACCTGTATATACACACACACACAGAGGACCTCATACCTGTGTACACACACACACACAGACACACACACACACACACTGGACCTCATACCTTTACACACACACTGGAGCTCGTACCTGTACACACAGACACACGCATTCACATACAGGTGACATCAAGAATGATAATGAGCTTGTGAAATCTATATCTGCTTTTCTATTTCATTGAAACAAACCCAAAGCATGACTGAAGTGAATGACCTGGTGGTGGTGGTGGTGGTGGTGGTGGTGGTGATGATGATGATGATGATGATGATGATGATGAAGTGATCTCTCTCTCTCTCTCTCTCCTCAGAGGTTAGCAGGAGCTACACTCCTGGTGTTTGCGAACAAACAGGACCTGCCTGGAGCTCTGTCTAAGGAGGCCATCAGAGAGGTGAGCACACACACACACACATTATTATTATTATTATTGTTATTATTAAACCTTTATTTATATAGGAGTGTCCCACTGAGACCAGGGTTTTTTTTCAGGCCCCACTTACATTAAAATTACATTGCATTACATTTGCCTACTACAATCAATCCATTACATTCAGTTACAGTACATTAGCCTACATTACAAACCATTACACACAACAACAACAACAAAAAGGAATTACACAATTTACACAATATAACATAAATAAGTGTATAATAGAAGACACGTACACTCCTCGTATGACAGATCCTTTATCAAGGTCTTAAACTGACCGGTAGTCACAAGGGATTCTACTTTGAGTACGTTCTGAAGGTTATTACAGGTATTCAGGCACAAAAACTAAACGGGCACAAAAACTAAAGGCCGATTTACCCGAAGACGAAACATGGAACTTTAAGGGTTGGTGGAGCATGGGACCTGGTCCGGTACTCTGGAAAGCGTGTTTACCATAAAACCAACGATGTGTGGTAAATAAAAACCAATGACAGGCCCTTCTTGAAGTCTCAGACTCCCAACCCACAGACTGATAGAAAAGACAATGGTGGTTGCGGAACCTACCCCTGGAGATGAACCGCAGAGCAGAGAGATGAACCGCAGAGCAGAGAGATGAACCGAGTCTCACGGTTTGAGAACTGGCGCTGCCGCGTGCATTTAAATCGCGTCACCGTAATCAAGGACAGGGAGGCGCGTCTCCTGGATAACGCTCCTCCTACTATCAAAGGTGGAGCAGGACTCGTTTCCATACGAAAAAACAAGCTTAACTCATAAAACTCTTAAATCAGCTTTTCAACATGTGTTTTAAAGGACAGTTTATCATCTATCCAAATGTCCAGGTACTTATAATGTTATCAATATTACGGATCGAGAAAAAAAGCATACATTTGTTTTTCTCTTCATTCAGCACCATCTTAAGACCAATAAGCAATTTTTGAATAGAATCAAAACCTTGCTGAAGGTCAAGAATAGCCTGCTGAACTGAGGGGGAACAGGAGTAGAACAGTATCATCAGCATACAGGTGCAATTTACAGCTGTTCAAGGACAAACCAACATTATTTATGTAAATGGTAAACAGCAGTGGACCAGAAAATTGAACCTTGCGGAACACCTTTATTAACATTAAGATGTGCACACACACACACACACACACACACACTCCATCAGCGTCTCATTTCTGACTCGACACGTGTCTGACTGTGTGTTGTTTACTTTCCTGTGTGTGTGTGTGTGTGTGTGTGTGTGTGTGTGTGTGTGTGTGTGTAGGCCTTGGGCCTGGATGACATTAAGACCCACCACTGGTGCATCATTGGCTGCAGTGCTGTGACTGGAGAGAACCTGCTAACAGGAGTGGACTGGCTGCTGGATGACATCGCTGCACGGGTCTTCACCACAGACTGATACCCTGTGTGTGTGTGTGTGTGTGCGCGTGCAAACGCTGAGACTCAAGTGGCCTAGCTGCAAGCCAATTGTACAGCGCATATTTAATGTTCATTTACCACATTTTACTGTGTTTTTTCACACACACACACACACACACACACACACACATACACACACACACACACACTGAGGCTGGGTCACGTGTGTGTATTCCAACACTGACAGACTGTAGGTCAAATACAGCACCTCTTGACGTGCTAGCTGCTAGCTGCTAGCAAGTCACTGGTGCCACGTGAGACAGTTGAACTCCTTCAGTGGGACAGGATACACTGTATACTGGTGGAAGCTGGTGGAGGTGGGAATCAGAGGTCTGGCTCATTGTAATGAATGGAATGAGGAATGGCGTCAACCACTGATGCCAAGGCTAGATTTACTTTATTCACTGGGCCTAAATGTGACAGGATGTATACCATGGCTAGGTTAAGTTATTCTAGGTTAAAATGTCAAACTCAGTGCCTCATGTCTGTTTCCCATTAAAATCAACAGTCCCAGAGGAAAGGTGTTGTCCGACTGTTGATTTCATGTCCGACTGTTGATTTCATGTCTGACTGTTGATTTCATGTCTGACTGTTGCCATGTCTGGATTTCATCGCTATAAATGAAGTCAGGTGAGGCTGGTGTAGGTAGAAATCGGAGGACGTGCTCATTGTAATGCATGGAATGGGATGAGGATTTGATGCATCACAAAGAGCCTGTCCTCTGATTTCTACCTCCACCAGCCTCCCCTAGATGCATTTCATCACACTGTGAGTGGTTGTGATGCCCAGATAGTTTCCCAGGCAACTGCATGCATGTCTGTATGACAAATGGCCTAAAAGAAAGTATTCTATTCAGACCTCTGGTCCTTGCACTACTACTTGCTTTATTATTATTATTATTATTATTATTATTATTATTATGCTTTATTATAACTTTATTATATTGTATTGTTGATGTATTGATTGTTGTTGTACGAGCAAGATTCAAAAAGCATTTCACTATGTCACTTATGATAGGATGTATGTGACCAATTTGATTTGATTAGATTTGATTTGAGGGCCACAGGGTCTGCAAGTCCCAGTTTCTCCATTATACTCGGATCATGAAGTCACCGATTGGCTAAGGAGTCGGCCTGCACACCTGTCTCCCCTCAGGTATTGGTGGAGTTCATGTTAGTAATCGAACAGTAGGTAACGTTGCATCTGGGAAACAAGTATATAAGAATTACTTGTTTTCAAGTGATACAATCAATCTATGATCTAAGGGGAGGTAGAATTGGACAGGCTCATTGTGATGCACGGAATGGAATCAGAACATGCATTTGACTCCATGTGTGATAGAGTGGAAGTGGACAAATGAGGAGAGTTATTCAAAGATGATTATACAGTTTCATTAATGCAGATAATAATATTTGCACGAACAAACTGTGGTCTCTGCAAAGTAATCCAAATAAATTATTAGCACGTCTGTCCCTTATATCCACGAGAAAATGCTGTATCATTTATTTTGGCATAAACATGTGTACAACATCCTCCCTTTGGCCCAAACCCCATTGGCTTTTAAGAATTGGATCAGAACATCATCGTTTTGACATCATTATGATTTGTTTTTCTTACTCCTGTCCCAATAACAACACCTGGGTCCTATTAGCCATTATTTGATAAGCATGAATTAACATCAGCGATTTCTTAGAAAGGCTATCACTGAACTTTCTGTCACATCATTCTGGGATTTTCCACCACACATGCATTACAATGAGCCTGTCCTCCGATTTCTCCCTCCACCAGCCTCAAGTATCGGTTTTGTAGAGATAGATACTACCAGCTCTGATTTTGTTGGCGCCACCATGGTAACATTGTCAAATTATTCCCGGATACACTAGAGATTACATTCTCTCAGATGCAGCTAGCTTTAAAATATACTTTGAAAAGACTACATTGATCACAGGAAACGAGGGACATCACTGGAAAGCGTGTCTGCCATAAAAGCAACGATTCTTGAAGTCCCAACACACAGACCGATATAAAAGACAATGGTGGGTGCGGAAACTATCCGTGGAGATGAACGGAGGCTGGTGGAGGTGAACGGAGGCTGGTGGAGGTGAACGGAGGCTGGTGGAGGTGAACGGAGGCTGGTGGGGGTGAACGGAGGCTGGTGGAGGTGAACGGAGGCTGGTGGAGGTGAACGGAGGCTGGTGGAGGTGAACCGAGGCTGGTGGGGGTGGAATGAATGGCTCATCGTAATGAATGGATGAGGAGCGGGTATCAACCCGAATGGCCCCAATCTAGGTGAACATTTTCTATTGGCTAAGGATGGTCACGTGGGTTGCGGGGGCTAACCGTTGGAAACGGTTGATTTGAATCGATGGAAGAACAGGTTCTGAATAGGAAACTGAGGCAAGTCTCATTAGTTAGTGAATATAATGTAGTGTAAAGCTTAAAATAAGTTTAGTCACGTAATAATAACAATCAGATCAAGTATTACAACCTAAAATAAGTGTATTCTACATGTCGGCTATCTTGATAACCCTATAAGCTTGGAAATTATTCGTTAGCTAACGTAACGGTTAGCCAACAAGCTAGCCACTAAAGCTGACGTATAAACGACAGGTTAATGATCTTGTTAGACCCATCTCCAGATGTCCGACCCACCTCCAGATGTCCGACCCATCTCCAGATGTCCGACCCATGTCCAGATGTCCGACCCATGTCCAGATGTCCGACCCACCTCCAGGTGTCCGACCCACCTCCAGGTGTCCGACCCATCTCCAGATGTCCGACCCATGTCCAGATGTCCGACCCACCTCCAGATGTCCGACCCACCTCCAGATGTCCGACCCATGTCCAGATGTCCGACCCACCTCCAGGTGTCCGACCCACGTCCAGATGTCCGACCCATGTCCAGATGTCCGACCCATCTCCAGATGTCCGACCCATGTCCAGATGTCCGACCCATGTCCAGATGTCCGACCCACCTCCAGATGTCCGACCCACCTCCAGATGTCTGACCTGTTACAGGGAGTGGACAGCGAGGCCGGGACGGGGCAGGTTGTTGAATGTTGGCAAGATACATTACCTCCACCAGCCTCACCTGTAAGTCATGTAAAACAGTGCAGTGGACAAATTACTAGTGATGGCAGTGCGACACTGAAGCTTCGATACGTGCTTCAAACCCTGAACTACAATTCCATCGAAGCACTGCTTCAAAGCTTGCTTTGGTGCGAAAAAATCATGTGACATATGACGTCCGAAGCAGCAACTGCTTCGTTGCCTGAATGAATCACCTGACTGGTTCGCGGTCCAATCAGGTGATTGACTGGCACCGCCTCGTCTCGATTCTGACAGGTGACAGGTTGCGACAGTTTTGAATTTGAGTGCCTCAACACTTTATAACCGCTCTAAACAATGCACAATTTGTGGGTTGTCGTAGTAGGTGCGTTGTTGCTGTTGAGTTGTTGGTATTGCGTTTGTATTCTCTGAGTGTTCTTCTTGTAATCTTTGAGTGTTCCCCATCCCACATAATCACCCCCTGCCAGTTACACAAGCACACCCAACCTATGCCATATTTTCCCCAGCACTCTCCTCAATAACACAATAATCAATCTTTATTTGTAAATAGAACATGATATTCAGTCTTAGTGTGTGTGCATCAAAGAATTTTCAAAGCAAAGATACTTTAAATCCAAGGGTGATCAAAGCAAAGATGCTTCAGAAGAAAAGATCCTTTCTACAAAAGTAAAGTAGTTTCTCCAACACTGCTCATTGAGGTGTGTGTAATTAAAAGCCTTCTGTCCACCAACTAGCCTGCCTAATTTGACTGCAGCCTTGCACTTCACCAGGAGAGGTCACTGTAACTGAAGCTTTGAGTAATGAACCCATTTTCTAAACAATTGGCTCAAGTGGTTCAGTGCTTCACAAAAGCTTCATTTGCCCATCACTACAAATTACACCAAGTGTTTTATATATCCCGGATTGTAGACATCAATATAGAAGAATGCTTCTTAAATTCTAATTAACACTTAGTAAATTAACACAACCTGCCAGGAGGCCCAGAGCCACCGCCTTGCCTGCCGAGGTCATTAATCGCAGTTAAATGTCTTAAGTTTTAAATCTGAAGGCAAAATGAGCACACTGGACTTGTCTTCAAATCGTATTGGTCACATACACCGCACAGCCGTGATAGTGAAATGCTTCATGAATCTAGCTCTGCATACAAGTCAATAAATCAATATGTCTGCTATTTTGCACTTCTGGTTAGACGCTAACTGCATTTCGTTGTCTCTGTACTTGTACTCTGCACACTGACAATAAAGTTGAATCTAATAAGGTAGTAATAAAACAATGGCAGTGTGGCAGCAATGACTGTTTTTACATTGGTAATGTAAACGTTCAACTTGCCACACTTCTCAATGACTCAATATTGGATGTTTATTTTGGAAGTCCTTCACTGTAAACTGAGACTCAGCAACTGTTTCAAGTAAAGAAAGCCAGTCCATAATTTCACTTGATCCAGTTTAATCTCTGATATCATGTGAAGACAAATCAAGCAGATCAAATGTCCTGATATTTAAACACACTTGATTAACATCTGTTGCAAAAATTTAATTGTGGGAGTGTGCCATGTTGAGCAGATGTGGTGGAGTCCCAGCAACGGAAGACACCTGGTACAGTGGTCCAACCAGGACACCACAGCCCTGAAACAGGAGGGGGGGAGGACAGGTGTGAAACTGACAGTTTGATAAACAAAAGTTACAGATCATGAGTTTACAGTGTTGATCAGAGCGTTAACCAATCAGTCAGCTTTACATCAGACTGGGGCGGTAATAATACCTCATCACTTCTACGTCACAGTATTTGATCACATGTTCAGAGTGGAGGCAGAAATCAGAGAGGCTCATTGTGATGCATAGAGCAGAATGGAATCACAAGAACCCCATCCTGTGATTTCTGCCTCTACTGGTTAAGATCAGCTTACAGACATGGGCTGGAAGTCACTTCAAGTATCAACCCTCTGAACCGTATACACACCTGTGATTATCCACCTGGAGACACCACAAGGTTCAAGGCAAACATCTGGAAAGAAGGTAGAATAGTCACATGATGCAGATAACCAGTGGCTTAGAACCAGACATGAAATCTACAGCTCAGAGTGTTAACCAATCAGCTTTACATCCGACTGGGGCGGTAATGACATCCCTTTCATACTGCACTGAAACACAGCCCGGTAGAGAGAGAGGGAGAGGGGGGTCATGTTCAGGTACAGCAAAATCAGAGTGAGAACCAGTGTCTGCACCTGATCAGGTAGTCTGAATAAAAACCCAAGCAAAGAAATCACTCAATAAACCCACAAAGTCTTGTTTCAGTTGACTCTCCCATTTCCTACACAATCTGTCAGGCAGACCATAGGACTACATTTCCCACACCAGAGGACCACAGCGCCAGGAACTGGTTCAATGTGATGCAGAAGACTGAAGGGGTACACACCTGCTCACGCGTCTCCCAGCACTGCACGGCCCTCTGGGGCACACGAGGAGAGGCACTACAAAGGGAAGAGTGGACGTTTAGGTTCATTCAGCCGTGCGGTCCCTCTGTCACTAGTCTAGCATTAAGGAGGCTCTGGGATCAGAAGGGGCTTCTCAGTCACTACTCTAGTTGTCACCATGGGGAGACTCCCAACCCTATGAAGATCCCCTCCATCAGAGAGAGCAGCCACCTTACCCCTGCACACTAACAGGCTTCTCAGTGACCAGCTGGCCCAACAGGAGGGCTGGGGGAGAGCACCAGGGTGAGAATCCAAAAGACTGATGTTGTGTGAGTTTCTTCACTTCCTACATTTCATTAATATAAGACGGAGGGGAGGTTGATGCTCATGCTGACCTTCACTTCTGGACATGCTGGTTGCTGAGAGGAGTGTGTGTGTAGGTAGGCTCCGCTCCAACCTGGAGAGGAGATTGAGGTTAAAGGTCAGACGGTACCACATTGCAGCACACCAGCTCTCCGGGGTGGCAGGTAGCCTCAAGGTTAGAGGCCAGCAGGTCGCTGGTTCCATCCCCACTCCAGAAGGGAGCCGGGTGTGCTAGTGCATCACATCCCTACAATTGATTGGCCAAAATAAACAAGTGTTCTAAAAGAAGCTTTAGATCAGAGTTTTAACCAATCAGTCAGTTTAACATCAGACTGGGGCGGTAATAACAACTCATCACTTCTGTGTGTACCCACACTTAATGGGGGTCATTTAAAGGTTGTCTAAAGCCTGGGTGCATCACCCCCAGACACCATCTAGAACAGCCAGCTAATCCCCTTTAGAGCCAAGCCGAGGTTCTAGACCATGGTTGACACCTGTGGGTCAAAGTGATGTGGAACACTGAAGGGGCTACGTACCTGTTTCACAGGTGTCCCATTCCCGGTCGGCATACAAGGAGCCGTGCTGCAAACAGAAGACGGCTGGAGTTAGTCTAGCGGGACCATGCGGTGTGGAATAAGCATGAACGCGTCACGGATGTTCAGACAGAATTCTCATGTCATTCGTCTTCACCACAGGGGTATGGGTCGCCCCCTCCAATGAGAGAGCAGCTACCTTACCCCTGCAGACAGGCTTCTCAGTGACATGCTAACTCATATGCTGGAGGAGGCCACCTGGGTGAAGTCTTGACGGGACTTGATGTACCTCATCCTGACATCCTATAGATGCAAGAAGGCGGGGTTGAGAGTTGCTCATACTGACCTCAGGGTTTCTCTTCTGGAGGTGGTGGCGGGTGTGTGTGCGGTGGCGGGTGGGTTCACCTGCAACAAGTAAATAAGAATGAGGGTTAAAGTTTACACATCAACCTTTTAGATTTAGAGACCAAAGCATTAAGACATAATTTAAAAGAAGTTCAGTCATTATTTTGTGCGCAATGAGCAGCATCAGGTCTAGATCAGAGAGTTAACCAATCAGTCAGCTTTACATCAGACTGGGGCGGTAATAGGAAACATCACTTCTGGACCCATGGAAGTACTCAGACAGGACTAGTGGTCATAGCCATTAATACTAACCTCAGGCATCACACAGCCTCCTGCAGTCCCAGGGTGGAGTAGACACTTCTGGAAGACAACACATGATTAGGAGGCATGAAGAGTTAGTAGCCTCTGGAAAACTAAACTGTCAGCCATTTTAAATCTCAGGACATTTACATCCAGTGGCCATTTTGTGTCATGCCAATCAACTACGGTCAGCCATTTTGTGTCTCCTCTGGTCCCATCAGACAGTTGGTAACCCCAACAGGCCCTCCCCTTGTTGCCCTGGCAACACCAGTGGGTCCACCTTTGCAGGTTCTGGTGTCAGCCAGGGCGTAAGACACGTGCAGGGTTTCATCACCAGAACCAGGAGGGACATTATACACATGTACAAGCTTGGATAGATGTGAAACTAAAACCGCACTCCAATCCATGCATTCCTCTTTAACCATACAGCAGAGAAAGTTGTACACAGCAGTCTGCACTAGTTACATGACAGGCTTAATACATCATGTCACAGTAGCTTCATGCTCAAGGAGATCACCTCCTCCCCCAACTACAAAGTGAAAGCATTCGCTGTCCTACAGTTGGACACCACCCAGACACGACGCTCCTGAGCACCAACACACCTTCAGTAGCAGTGACATCACAGCTCCTGACCGGCACCACAGAAGAGACCTAGAAGAGAGACATTGGTTGAGTCAAGGTGGTGGGTACCAGGCCTCTGCTGGCACAGGGAGAGGGTGGGGGTACCAGGCCTCTGCTGTAGTCAGCCATTCCGTTTCTCAGCACGAGTTCAGACGAACGAGATTCCAAAATGCATCTCATCACTTACAGCAGAGGGCCAGGAGGGGGCAGTCATGAGGGACAGTTTAACCCAAACAATACATCTTTTAGTACCATGTAGTAAGCCCTAAACAGATGGCCTGGATAAAGCCTTCTAGACTAAGACATCAGACTAACTTTTGGGGTGAGATCCTACTTTAACAGTTATGACAGGCTATGGAGACCACATGTCAACATTCTAGAGCAGAGAGGCCCTTACCAGCCAGGCAGAGCCCTCAGCCAGGCCACCATTTTGTTCCCGCACATCAGTCCGCCATCTTGTCACTGGACACCAAACCTGTAAAACAGAAAAACAACTTCAGTCTACAATCAACAGGACAGCAGGAGGGGGCGGGGCTTCCTCTCTGCAGTACGTCAGGTATGAAAGTTCTCAACAGGAATTCAGACGAACGAGATTCCAAATGTATATCATCATGTGGTTGCAGGGAGAGACGCGCAGGCCGGTAGATGCCAAGTGGGATCGTCAGGACGACCCTGATGTTATCGTTTTTAAATCTCCACATCAGTCAGCCACCCCAAGAATCCCACTTAGCATTCACCCTACCGGGATAAGAACCAACAACTTACCATGGAGCTGGGAGTCCTTGATGCAGTCCCACGGGTGACCACAGGGGGGCAGCATAGACTGAGGAAGGGAAGGATTGGGAAGGTGAGTGTGACATTAAACAGCATTGAGAAAACCACAGGGGCTAGATACAGTCACTCAGTTGTTCGTGTCGTTTCACATTGGTTCAAAGTGAGCTAAGTTAATCATCATTGGGACTGTATGGTGCAGGGAGTAGTCAACCATTACGGTCCCTGGCAGCCATTTTGTGGCCCCGAGTCCCGACTGTGTGGCCATGCTGCTAAGCGAAGACGCTCTTAGAAATGGATGAGCCAGTAAATTTGCCATCAGGTTAGTTAAAAAAACAACTATATTTTACAACAAATTCTACTTCTTGCTTAGCAGCATGTCAACCAACGGTAGATCAGTGCCCCCTCCCACATGGGGGGGAGGTTGCCATAGTAACTGTTGGGATGGAAGAGTTTTTACCTGTCGAGAACTGGGGGCTGCTCCTCCAGACACCAGCACTGCTCCTGTCGGTCAAGAGGACAACATTGTAGAATGATTGGTCACAAACCTTCAGTAGATCAACTTTGTACCTGTGTGGCCTGAGGTGGTCCTGTGGCCTAGCACCACAGCTAGGGAGTTAGCATGTCGGCATGTCCCATGACCTGCCCCCCTTACTCTCCTGTCTTGATCTAATAAAACAAATAAGGGTGGGACCGCCCCACTCAAATAACCTCTAAACTTTGTACTTGTGTGTGTGTGTGTGTGTATATATATATATATATATATATAACTTATTATTCTTAAATCTTCTGTAATTGCGACTGCCAATGGCCCCTGGTCTGAGCATTGATTACTTTATGATGACCAATGGACAGTTGATCCACTTACTTAAACAAATGGAAGTGTTGTAAGTCACTTTGGATAAAGGCATCTGCTAAATGCCATGAATGTAATGTAAAATGTATAGCCATACAGAAGGCATGGACAGGATGAGTCATGAATGGTTTGGTTAATATAAATCTGGCCATAGCAACAGTCACTCAGTAGTTCATGTCGTTTCACATGGGTTCAAAGTGAGCTAAGTTGATCATCACTGCGACTGGATTGCACCTGTAGCCTCAAGACTAGTCAACGGGGGAGTTCGGGTGTCGGCATGGGCTGTGGTCAAGTTGTTGACCTCATCAGACTTACCAGTAGAATCGGCAAGCGAAACGCCATTCCATGTCACGAGGCACTCACCTAGGACAGAGGAAGGACGTGTTAATGTCTCATTCATAGCAGTAGGTGAGCAATGGAGTCACCGCGGCAATCAGATTATAGGTAAGCATCACCGGCAGTCAGATATATGCTTGTCTACCATTGATCATCATATTAAACAGCCATAGAGTAGAAGACAGAACTGGGACAGTCTTGTAAGCTCACCAGGGCAAACATTCCAATTCCAGAATGAAACTGTTTCAGAGTTGGTTCCATGGGGCTCTCAGCATTCCAGAATGGAACTCTTGGGGCAGTCAGTTCAAAACAAGGGGTGGAAAATCTTCCTCACCATCTATGGAAATGGAAAACATGGGTAAGAAATACATCTGCCAGTGGAGCCTGACCTATGAGCATCAGTAGGGGCATCAGATAAAGGTTGGCATCAAAGACATCAGGCATATGCTTGTCTTTATAAAAATCATCATTGAAAACCCTATACATCCTAATGAGGTGTTAACAGGGTTGCCACTCACAGGTCAAACGCAGCCTTAGCCTTGCATGAATCTGCATCATATCTGTAATGGCACAAGAACCATAATTAGCGGGGCAACGACAAGTTAGAAATACTTAAACAACTGGCTTTAACCACATGCATAAGGAGCCCGATGATACTCAGAATCTGGTAAAGAAGTTTCTTCAAAATCTGATTCGGTAAGAGAGAGTTCTATTATCATCACCGTAGCATTGAGCTCTGGGCTAACTAAGGACACTGTGGCTAACGGACGACCCAACTACTAGCTGCAATCAAGCATGAGCTAGCTTATAGCTAGACAACACGTTGGAACAGGGGCTCTGGGAAATACTTTACCTGGGCAGCAAACGGGGGTGATCACGGGGGTACCGTCGCCTCCACGTGGGTGTAGCATCTTGAGGCGGAAAAGAGGAGGTGGTTAGCTCTGAGGTGACTGACCGGGCACACGTGACAATGGCTGGCTACACGTGTCTGCGGCAACACAGATCGCTACTCGTTGGTCTAAGACAACGCAAATATGCAGGTCCACGAATGTCTCTCGTCAGAAAGATAAAAGGTACAATCACAGTCATTCAGAACAGGTCTGTGTAAGTTCTCATCATAGAAAGACATCGCGAGAGCTGCGCCATCTAAAAGTTAATACATACGACATCGTAACACGACCCCTTTATATGCATAAAATATTTACGAAATATTTTCAAATGCACTTCACATTAGATGTAGATCAAGTAGTTAATATTAACAAGTGCCGATTTATCGAAGGATGGCTGTGGATTGTCAGCCAAAGCGAAGGCTCCGGCTAGTATTGCACTGCAGAGGCTAGCTACCTTATTCGCGATTTAGGATTCTGCATTCCCAAATACATAAGTCAAAAGAAATGCATTCCATCACTATTCTGTATACAATGAACGCCAGAGGTAATACACGAATGTTTAACTGCAAGGCTTCTCAAAGAAGAGAAAGACCGAGGTGAGTGCTTACCATGTGTAGACCGGAGGAGGAAGTGGACCTTCAAACGGGCTCCAACGCCTTTTATCTCCGGTCCGTCTCGAGGACACCGCCTCCTTTTTTATTATACGTCAACAAAACTACTCGCAATATCGTCTATATGATGACGTTATGATCATCAATATGACACAAAAATGCAAAAAAAAAAAGTTTTCTACGACAAACTGAGAAAGAAAATAGTCAACAATCATTTAAAAAGTTGGACAACTTTATCGAATACGTCATTTCCGTTGAGGTAGGGATGGTCAAGTCATTTTCAGCAGGCGGTTCCGTTGACTGTCTCCTCCATGCAGTAATGTTCCCATGATCTATTTCTATGACAATTATTATTACAATCTGTACTATAGAATGTATTTTTGGTCAACATTGATTCAACCATCATTGAAAACTCAATGCATGTTCAAATATCCCAAAACACACCCACTCCTATGACAAAAGCTCAATGAATGCATGTATTGTTTCTTACCAAGATGCATCCATCAGTGGCCTGAGGTAGTCTAGTACCATGGCCTACAGTAGTCTAGTACCATGGCCTACAGTAGTCTAGTACCATGGCCTACAGTAGTCTAGTACCATGGCCTACAGTGGCCTGAGGTAGTCTAATACCATGGCCTACAGTGGCCTGAGGTAGTCTAGTACCATGGCCTACAGTGGCCTACAGTAGTCTAGTACCATGGCCTACAGTGGCCTACAGTAGTCTAGTACCATGGCCTACAGTAGTCTAGTACCATGGCCTACAGTGGCCTACAGTAGTCTAGTGCCATGGCCTACAGTGGCCTGAGGTAGTCTAATACCATGGCCTACAGTGGCCTGAGGTAGTCTAGTACCATGGCCTACAGTAGTCTAGTACCATGGCCTACAGTGGCCTGAGGTAGTCTAGTACCATGGCCTACAGTGGCCTACAGTAGTCTAGTACCATGGCCTACAGTGGCCTGAGGTAGTCTAGTACCATGGCCTACAGTGGCCTACAGTAGTCTAGTACCATGGCCTACAGTGGCCTGAGGTAGTCTAGTACCATGGCCTACAGTGGCCTGAGGTAGTCTAGTACCATGGCCTACAGTGGCCTGAGGTAGTCTAATACCATGGCCTACAGTGGCCTGAGGTAGTCTAGTACCATGGCCTACAGTAGTCTAGTACCATGGCCTACAGTGGCCTGAGGTAGTCTAGTACCATGGCCTACAGTGGCCTGAGGTAGTCTAGTACCATGGCCTACAGTGGCCTACAGTAGTCTAGTACCATGGCCTACAGTGGCCTGAGGTAGTCTAGTACCATGGCCTACAGTGGCCTGAGGTAGTCTAGTACCATGGCCTACAGTGGCCTACAGTAGTCTAGTACCATGGCCTACAGTGGCCTGAGGTAGTCTAGTACCATGGCCTACAGTGGCCTGAGGTAGTCTAGTACCATGGCCTACAGTGGCCTACAGTAGTCTAGTACCATGGCCTACAGTGGCCTGAGGTAGTCTAGTACCATGGCCTACAGTGGCCTGAGGTAGTCTAGTACCATGGCCTACAGTAGTCTAGTACCATGGCCTACAGTAGTCTAGTACCATGGCCTACAGTGCACACATATGTCGGCATGGTTGATTCATAACAGCTTTCGATCACCTCAGGAACACCTCCAGGGAGCGGCTGACACTTCGAGACTAATGCGTTGTATTATTGCATTATTGTATTCTGGATGAAACACGTGAGGTTCTAGAAGATTTTCCTCTGTCTGTCTTTTCCACTGGCCAGTCAGACTGGGTTTGTACTGACAAAACAGTCCTGACAGCGGTGGGATTCGAACCCACGCCCCCGGAGAGACTGGAGCCTTAATCCAGCGCCTTAGACCGCTCGGCCACGCTATCGTGGTTTGGCTGTCTGCCGTTCAGTATGTGACGGGTCAGCTAGCCAGGGACTTCAGCCAATCTTCAACGCAAGCTTTCGTTCTCATTGCCAAACTTAATAAATACTGCACACTCAACTTCCAACTCCTTTACTGGTCATATCATAATGTAACTAAGAAATTCGCTGGAAAGAAACTTGCAAATAATTTATGGATTCTTTTTTTTTTTTTGTTGAATAGTCCTGACAGGTCGGAGGCTGAAAAGTTCGTCTGTCCCACTGTAACCATGGTAACGTTTTTGACAGCGCATATTTTATCGGGGTACGTTTTATGCTTCCCAAAGATACTACATCTTGACTGTCCCTCCAAAAGACCTCTCATCACCACTACCCCCTGTACAGTTTCTCTACTGGAAATACATCTCTACTGGGGGACGGAACTGCGGTTTCCAATGGGGTTTCCAATGCGTTTTTTCTTAACTATGATGCAGGTGATTGATGGTGATGACTGGTAACTATTTTGATAATGACATCTCAAACTCAAAGTTTATTGAAACATAAAAATAACAACAACAGCGAATGTGGAAAGTGGCCAATGGTCAATTGTTAGAAACTTGATTTCTTACGTCCTCTCTTCCAAAGGCGTTAATCTTTAATGAATTATTGAACATAGATAGATAGATAGATAGATAGAAACTTTATTTATCCCAGGGGGAAATTCAGGTTCCAAGTAGCATACAGACATAATTCAGGTTCCAAGTAGCATACAGACATACACTGTAAGGTCACGTTTTATCATAATAATTTCTAAAAAGAAAAAAAAGAAAAATAAAGATTCGTCAGCAGTAACCCCCCCCGGTTGCTTCCAAGTTGAATTCGTGCCCCCTCAAAAGAAAATCCGTACATGACAGACCTGCTTTCCTCCGTCCCTCCACTCGTTTTGAGGATAAGGAATTAGATACAGTAAACACATATATCAGCCCAACAACAAAGCTTTGATTTGATAGACTTTATTTTTTTAAAACGAGAGTCAGTTCCATACAGTAGTAAAAGAAAACTAAACTGATTCACTCTTTTACATTCAATGTTTTTTTGGGGGTTTTTTTCTGGAGCAACAGTAAATAAATCACAATATTACAGAGATGAAAAGATACATGTATAATAAACCACCTGAGAGAACAAATCTGATAAAGCATTCTAAAAGGAGAATGTCACAAGAAAATGAAAATACACATTTCTAAAAACAAGAAGGTATATAGAGATTATTTTCTATTAAAGTCAAACCTTAAAGGTGCAATCTGGAATTTCAACAACAAAGCTACTGCTTTTTTGGTAAACAGCTGAGGGACGGGGCTGGAGAAACGTAACCACTCTCAATTTCATAGACAGAGCAATGGATGCAAGGACTGACCATCCATGAGACCACAATTATAGTTTTAACCATGTTTGGTTCTGGTTACCATGGTTACCATGTTTTGAAGCTATACAGTGTTTGTTTACAATTTGTTTACAAACAATGGAGTAAAACAAGCATATATTTTGGGTTCTGATGGGGTAAGGCAGTTGAACTAAACTCATAAGGCATTTAGAAGTTATATACTTCAAGACTCAATGGATATACATATATAATTCATTTAAAAGTCAAACTAATTTATGGACCAATCCCAGATAAAAGCCCCTTTAAAATCAAATAGAATCATAAACATGTCACACACAACTCTGTAATGTATAAAACAAAAAAGGATAATCATTCTAATATCAATAAGATACATATTTTAACGGCTAAACAATTGTTATCTTAATCAGAAATAAGTATTAGAAGCCTCAGAGTCCAGCTGCTTTTGACCACGATCCAGATTCAAAAATCTGAAAATGAATGAGAAAATATTGCAAGCTGTCATCATTAAACACCACAATCACGTTACATCATGTAATCATGTTACACACTCACATACAAAGAGAAGAGAGAGGGAGAGATGGGGTTGACACTGAAAAAGAATAGATGAGAGAAATCAGATTTCCCCGAACTCACCCTCACTGTTGCTGCAGATGAAGTTGAGTTCCTCAGTCTCAGGCAGACTGACCCAGAGATGATCCCCTCCCTTCTGTACCGCTCCTGTGTTCCCACCCTTCTCCCCTCCGGTCCCAATGCCCTGGGCCCAGTTCTGGTAGCAGCTGGACTGGGCGCTGACCCAGAACCAGATGCCCAGGGTGCGGGAGTATCGAAGGCCCAGCCACACGTGAGCAGTGGAGGCCGTCTTGGCCCTGGCCACGACCCAGCTCTGGATGTCTTCATCGTGGACAGAGACCAGGTCCACATGGTTCTCTCTGCAGTAGTCCTGGGCATCTTTCCAGGTCTTATTCTCACGAACCAGGGTTAGTTTATCTGGGGGAGTGGAGTGTTGTACTCTAATCAGTCCCACCAGTGAAAGCTGCTGGGCCCCGTTTCCCTGCCATAGATTAAATCTAGTCCTGGACTGTGGTGCATTTTTTAATAACAAATCTCTATTGGAGATGCTTTTTATTCTAGGGTCAGCCTTCATCGACGTCTGGGACCCCGGCCGTCGTAATAATTATAATAACTGTGTTGCATTACAAGAAGAAGAGAGAGAGTAGAGCAAAAGGAAAGAGTAACTCACCATCATAGCAAAAGAAGGGAAGATTAGAAAAGAAGGGAAAGTTGCTCTGTCTTCACGGGCATGACGTCATGATCCAGAGTCTACCTTGAATGTGTTATTAGACATATCTGAGCGGTCTGGATCTGGGGAGAGCTGTCTGCATGTGGTATTGGTTTACTGTTAGTCAACTATGTGAACACTCCTTTCTAATGTAAAATATCACGTTCCAAATGTCGCTAAACAGATTTCAAATAGTTGACTATTGAGACTCATTGAGTTCATGTTAAGTCACGTTCTGTGGAGCTAAACAGAAAATGGATGGTAGATTTCAAATAGTTTTCAGAGTATTGAGACCTAACATGGTTGAGTTACGAGGTGACACACTTTATTTTGTGAGGAGTATAAAAAAGGCATCTTACATTGCCATGGGGGCATACATTATTATATACATTATTTATTTTTTTCATTCTAAATATGTTTTTAGGGCATTTCTGCTTTATTGGGATAGAGACAGTAGAGATTGACAGGAAGGATGGGAGAGAGAGAGAGGAGGGATGACATGCAAGATAGGTCGAGGGTCGGAATCGAACCAGGAACCTTGCGATTACGTGGTAAGCGCATTAGTGTGCTACGCCACTAAGTGCCCCGAGTGCATACATTTCAGTATAGATGGTCCCAGCAGGAATCAAACCCACAACCTGAGCATTGTTCGCGCCATGCTCTACCAACCGAGCCACAGAGGACCACACTTTATTATGATTAGTTCATGTTACCTGCTAGAGTGCCCGATATCTCCACCTCACACAGAGTGAGAATCTTCTTGTTCCCAGGGAGGACCACACTGACGTAGCGACCCTCCGTGTTGTTACAGTGGAAGGTGGAGGTCTTTCCTTCTGGGATTCTGATGTTGACAGCACATCTGAGAGAGAGGGAGAGAGAGAGAGGGAGAGAGAGGGAAAGAGAAAGAAAGAAAAAAAGAAAGAAAGAAAGAAAGAAAGGTCGATATGTAAACTCAACAATGTAAATCCATAAGGAACACAATGGCTTGTATGAAGAGAGATATACTGCCTACTGCCCAAGTACTCAGCACTCATCAAACGAGTGAAACCTACAGTGAGGACAGTCAAGGTCTGGCCAGAGGGAGCTGACTCAGCGCTCCAGCAGCGTTTTGGAAACACTGACTGGGGTGTGTTTGCCACTCAGGCCACCCATGACTCCCACACGGACATTGATTCATATGCCTCATCTGTTTTGGACTACATCAATTCCAACATCAGCAGTGTCACCACACTCAAGCGGATCACCACTTTCCCTAATCAGAAGCCATGGATGAACAGTGAGGTCCGACTCCTGCTGAAGGCACGCGACATTGCCTTCAGATCAGGGGATGCTCGGGCCTATAGCTCATCTAGGGCTAATCTGCAGAGGGGCATCAAAAAGGCCAAGCACAACCACAAGCTGAGGATAGAGGATCACTTCAGAAACAACTCTGACCCCCGACGCATGTGGCAGGGCATCCAGGCCATCACAGACTACAAACCAACTAACACCTCACCCCTCTCCGTTGACGCCTCCCTCCCTGATGAGCTGAACCACTTCTACGGCCGCTTTGACAGGGACAACAAGGAGGTGGCCATCAAGGCTGTGCTCCCTGCGGATCACCAGCCCCTCACTCTATCTCCCACCGACGTGTGTGCGGCACTGAGCAGGACTAACGCACGCAAGGCTGCTGGTCCTGATGGGATTCCCGGACGCGTCCTCAGGGCCTGCGCTGTGCAGCTGACTAAGGTTTGGACTGACATATTCAACCTGTCCCTAGCCCAAGCAGCTGTCCCCGCGTGCTTCAAAACCACCTCCATCGTGCCGGTGCCAAAACACTCCACTGCAACGAGCTTAAATGACTTCCGACCAGTGGCACTCACGCCCATCATCATGAAGTGCTTCGAGAGGCTGGTCTTAGCTCAACTCAAGACCTGCCTACCACCCACACTGGACCCCTTTCAATTCGCCTACCGGCAGAACAGGAGTACAGAGGATGCCATTTCAACGGCACTTCACTCCGCCCTGTCCCACCTCGACAAGACTAACTCTTATGTGAGAATGCTGTTTATTGACTTCAGCTCAGCATTCAACACCATCATCCCCTCTCCAAACTC
>NC_139655.1:1499797-1519797 GCF_951799395.1 Argentina silus | reverse complement strand
CAGGCTAGTACAACATGGTAGATGTTTTGTGTCTTTGCCAAAACGTTATTTAGCAGTAACTCTGTTATAGTGCAGCAGATAACTGAAACAATCTTTCAAATAGTGATACAAGCACTAAACTTGGTACAAATACTCCTTAGACATTATTCTTCTGAAAAAGCACGCGGGCCACCCATTTTCCAAGATGGCCGCCATGCAGACTTGTAGATGGGGACATTTGACACATAATCTCACCACTTTGATCAATTTGGATGATCTTGGTGTCTAAAAGTAGGTTTTTGAATATGGGAAAGCTGAAAATTCAACTCTGAACACTCTAATGAGCTTCTTTCTACCATTTCTAGCAAAAGATGATAAAAAATATAGATAGACCAGGACATATGCAACAAAATATTATATATGATCCTTATTTGAATGTACAACTGGAATGTTCAAAAGCGATGAAACCCCCTAAAACGTTGGATGGAGGTGAGGTCACTGTATACCTTGATTTGTCCAAGTTTATATTTTGAGATCTCATGATGAGTGGTTACTCATACTGCCTTGTGTTGTGCTTTCTTTCAAAATAGTGGATGCCACTGCTGTGTTCAGAGCCCTGCCACTGCTCTTCCCATCCAGCACTATGCCACCTAAGAAGCTGGGCGCAAGCAGCGAGGCTGTTTTCCATGTCCTTACGGTGAGACTTAAAGTATTTAATTTTTCAGTTGTTGTTCTATTTTGTGGTAAGCCTCTGTCATTTATACAAAAAAGGTAGTGTTGTTAGTGACCTAATTGTTGTGTTTTTTTGGAAGTATCCCAGTCCAGGACAAAGTTTTTGTTACTTTCCTAAACTTCCACTCTTGTCATCTAGGCTTCAGAAGACCCTGATGCATACTTGGCCCGCGACCCCTGTCCTGTCCAGTTGTGCTCGTCTATGAGGATAACTGCATGATCGCCATTGGAAACACCAGTGACCACTTTTGACAGGAAGAAGTTACAACAATTGCTTTGAATGAAGCATGTTGATTAAAAAATCTCTTAATAAAGAAAGAAATGCTAAAAACAAGATGCTTCTGGTGCCTTGATTTGAGACAAATTAACTTATTTTTATCGTGCTGTTTTAAGATATTGTGTCTTGTTTTAAACTTTTTTGGCTAGTTATTAATATAACTTCAAGGTATTAATTCTTAAAGTCAGCTCAATTAAGAGAATAAAATGCTTATTTTAAGAGTCTTTTTGCTTGTTATTAATATATATATATAATCAGCTCATTTAGAGACTAAATTTCTCATTTTAAGTTACTCTGTCTTAAATAAATATGATTGCATTGCTTGTAGTAAGCTCAGTTTGCTCAAATTCTAGCCTTTTTGTCTAGTTTTAAGGCGCATTATGATTTTCCAGTGGCTAGACTTCTAACCTAGTATATTTTGCTTACCCCATTGGCAGATGTTTTTGCTCAATACAAGATAATTTGGCTAGATTTAGGAATATTAGGCTTATTTCTAGGAGGGCCTTTTTTGCAGTGTGGACGCAGTGCTTGATAGGGAATATCCCGTTTATTTATATTGATAGTTCGTGGGGTCGTCGTCGTCGTCGTCTTCTTTTAGCTTTTCAGCCTTTTCGTCCTGGTCACCGTCGTTCCCAGCCCACCTACTGAAAGCAGAGGCACACACATCTTAACCATTTCGTTAACGAGGCTTCATTCGCACCAGGTGCGCAACAAAGCCTCGCTTCCGTAACCCTGGCCACGGTCCTGTAGATCCCTCTACAGGCCGAACGCTGCATGTCCCCCCACAACTGGATAATGACTTCATACATAGACCACTGCAATAGTATGCTATTCAGCACCACCAGCAAACTCCTAAATTTACATCAGTATGTACACTTATCTTACACTTAAACTTATCTGCACGGATCCTCACCAAAACCGCCTCCTGAGATCCCATCACACTGTCCTCCAACAACTCCACTACCCATGAAGCACAGAACAGACTTCTGAACTCCTCCTCACCACCTACAAAGCCCTCCAGGGCCTGGCCCCATCCTACCTCGCCTCACTGCTCCAAACCTACAACCCTGCCTCCCCACACAGCCTCGGGTCTGCTGAGGCCAACCTGTTTGTCCCCACATCCAGAGCAAGGCTCCAGACCTGGGGGGACAGGGCTCCAGACCTGGGGGGACAGGGCTTCAGACCTGGGGGGACAGGGCTCAGACCTGGGGGGACAGGGCTTCAGACCTGGGGGGACAGGGCTCCAGACCTGGGGGGACAGGGCTCCAGACCTGGGGGGACAGGGCTCCAGACCTGGGGGGACAGGGCTTCAGACCTGGGGGGACAGGGCTTCAGACCTGGGGGGACAGGGCTCAGACCTGGGGGGACAGGGCTCCAGACCTGGGGGGACAGGGCTCCAGACCTGGGGGGACAGGGCTCCAGACCTGGGGGGACAGGGCTTCAGACCTGGGGGGACAGGGCTCAGACCTGGGGGGACAGGGCTCCAGGGCTCCATATATATATATTGTCAATATCATGGAATATATATATATATATACACTCATATATACACTCACTGAGCACTTTAGTAGGAACACCTGTACACCTGTACATATAATGAGTAGTTTTAAGCATGTCTGAGGCACTGGTTTAGTCTTTGTGACAAATAATAATTCCATGATATTGACTGAGACAAGAAGCCAAACCACGAGTAGCATGACTTCAACACGGTGCTTCTAACGTTCAGATAACCGTAGGTTTACTCACGTCCGTCCTCCCTCTCCACTCAGACTGAAGAAGCTTTTTCATTTTCACCTTTGTGCGCACAATGACAAATATTTCCTATCATTGAAATTGTGCTGTATATTTTGAATACCTGTAATTGTCTTATAAATAAAGTAAATCTGATTGTATTGAACAGGTCGTGCTTCTTTCCTATTATTGATGTTTAGTAGACTCTTTTGGCCTGTGGGGTGCTGCCCTCTACTGGTGGGCTGTGAGAAGTCCCAGTGTCCACATTGTACTATTTACATGGAATATAATAATAGTGGTTCACACGTTTATTAGCCATGACCCAGCAGAAGTCAACCAAATGTTGACAAGTGTGTGTGTGTGTGTGTGTGTGTGTGTGTGTGTGTGTGTGTGTGTGTGTGTGTGTAGACCTAATAGGACTCTCTGGCGTCATTATGAAGCATGTTATTAAACCCCCCCTCAAACTCAACCCCGCCACAACTGCCCCCCCGCCCCCCCTCCGCGGCGGCTCTGTGACGTCAAACAGCATACCCAAGTTGCTGCTCGTGTTTCTTACCGTCAGTCGTTAACGGTTGGTCACAACTCTGATCAGTTGAGACATAATTCACCGACACACCGACGAGTTACCGAACATATCAACGGAAATATGAACAACAAGAAGGTAAGTAACCGCGTGCAGGATCATCAAATAGACAGGCTAGCATTTTTCTGACTGGGCATTTCTGCCCAATTAGGCCTTGAGGTTAGGGTTAGGGTTAGCGGGTGGTGTACTTGTACTTGCATATTATATAATATTGTACGCTATTGTAGTGGAATACATTTTATTTTACGGCGATATTAATTAAGATATTTTGAAATGGAACTCGGATTGATTTTAGAATCGCTCCTCACTGTACAATGATCATACTATGTGTTAATCTCTGAAATTAATCCGTGTTGCAAAGTGCTTCAAGCATTAAGGTGAAGGTCAGCACTAATACATGGTGACTCCGTGTTAAAAGCATCCCTCCTACGACATCCAGGCCTACACTGTAACACCAGCAGTGCAGTAAGCAGGTGTGATGTATGGTTGAGGTGTGAATCAACAACTTGAATTTGGATATTATTTGAACAAGATGTTGGTATCGCACACAATCTAGGCCTACATCCGCTTTTATTTGAACAGTTTATGATCAGCTGCCAATTCCTGTTGTTATGAATACATGGGCCTGATTATACGGCATGTATGAACATGTCCATACAACGAAAATGCATGTTGTTGCTTCGCCGAAGTGTTGGTGATTTTGCTATCCAACTTTAAGACAAATACACGAAATCTGTGAAATATTACCATGATCATTATTATTAGGCTTCCTATTATTAGTATTAGTATTAGTATTATTATTATTAGTAGTAGTATTAGTGTTAGCATTAGTTAAGTTGCACAGTCCCGTGGTCACCATGGCACCGGCCGTATTGTGACGCCGTCGTTATGTTATGACACCTGCTCCTACGTCAGCAGTTCCTGCAGGTCAAAAGCCGCCACTGTTTGTCAAACGTGTATTACGCTGAACTAAAACGACTGTCCACGGTTCAACCGCGTTTCCACATTTGCTTTGACAATGCCGAACAAAAAAGAGGTAAGCATGTCGTGAATGCGTTATTGTGTTGGTGTGACTAGATCTTATCATGTGTGATCTGATCCGTGTATTTTCTTGAAGGCTCAGAAGAAGAGTAGTGGCAAGAAGACCATGGTTGAGAAGGCCACCAACACAGGTTAGAGATTCCCTTTATCATGTTACAATGCTTTTCTGTGACAGTTTAAAATCCACACAATTATTAATTCAGATGATGTGCAGTTGGATGGAAGACTTCTTCTTAGAAATGCTGCAGTATTTATATACAGATATATTCTATCACATATAGGATATATATACTGTATTTAGACACAACTTTCATTTTGTATTTGAAATATATTCTGTAAATCATAGATATTTAGTCTTTAGATACAACTGTATATACTTCTGCTTGTATTTGCCAGCAGCTCCCTCCCCTCCACCTGGACCCCGGTCTCCAGACAGGTTTGAGAACCGAGCTGCAGTGATTGAGCTCCTGGAGGAGAAGGCACATCAGAGTGCCGAAGAAGAGGTGTACCCCATCCTGATCAACTTCCTGAGGAGTCTGACTGATAAGTATGTTTAAGGTCTCTCTGTAATGGAGGGATTTTTCAGTAGGGGGGCTGTGCTTGTTGTTGTTCTGTGCTGTGTGTAGCTTTGTTGTTGTTGTTGTTGTTGTTGTTGTTATT
Source organism: Argentina silus (assembly GCF_951799395.1). Taxonomy (NCBI): domain Eukaryota; kingdom Metazoa; phylum Chordata; class Actinopteri; order Argentiniformes; family Argentinidae; genus Argentina; species Argentina silus. Next base: position 1,514,794 of record NC_139655.1, on the reverse strand, counting down.
GTGTGTAGCTCTGTTGTTATTGTTGTTGTTAATGTGTGTAGTTGTGTTGTTGGTATTGTGGGCTGTGTTTTGCTTTGTTGTTGTTGTTGTTGTTATTATTGTGTGTAGCTGTGTTGTTGTTGTTATTGTGTGTAGCTGTGTTATTGTTATTGTTCTTGTTATTATTGTGTGTAGCTGTGTTGTTGTTGTTATTGTGTGTAGCTGTGTTGTTATTGTTGTTGTTGTTATTGTGTGTAGCTGTGTTTTTGTTGTTGTTGTTGTGTGTAGCTGTGTTTTTGTTGTTGTTATTGAGTGTAGCTGTTGTTGTTATTGTGTGTAGCTGTGTTATTGTTATTGTTGTTGTTCTGTGTAGCTGTGTTATTGTTATTATTGTGTGTAGCTGTGTTTTTGTTTTTGTTGTTTTTGTTGTTATTGTGTGTAGCTGTGTTGTTGTTGTTGTTGTTGTTGTTATTGTGTGTAGCTGTGTTGTTATTGTTGTTGTTGTTATTGTGTGTAGCTGTGTTGTTGTTGTTGTTGTTGTTATTGTGGGCTGTGTTTAGCTTTGTTTTTTCTGTAGCCATGTTTCTACTATGTCTGAAACACTGTAAACAAAACAAAAACAACAGCTGAAAATGTTTCCTTGTTTCTTTATCATTCAGGCAATGGAGAGTGATCCGTAAGGGCATGAGAGACCCTGTAAGTTGTGATTAATCAATCAATCAACCTTTATTTGTATCGCACATTTCATAGACAAATGCAACACAATGCGCTGTGTCCTTAACATTCTCACCTATTAAATCTGATTTGCGTTTATTTTCTGTAAAATGAACAAAAGTAAATATATATATTTTCATATTATAACATACCATACATCATAGCTTCACCAACACATGCAATATGATGATGTTGTGTTCTCCTTGTGGAACCGCAGACGACCAGGATGCAGCTGGGCCGACTGTGCCGCAGGGTGGTGAAGGTCATCTGTGAGACGGCCTTCCGGGTCTTCCTGCCGGCCCTGGTGCTCATCTTAGAGCAGAACGACAGCCAGGAGGAGGAGGAGGAGACTTCAGCCCCTGGGTCGGACCCAGAGCGCTCCTCCAGTACCAACCCCCAGGACCAGGAGGCTGGACCCACTCTAGTCTCCTCTCCCCCGAGGTAAGCTGTCAACCAGGGCCAATTTACACATCCACTTATGAAGAGGCCCAACTCTTCATAAGAAAGATATGTTCTTTTTTTAAGCTACAATAATTGTGTGGCATAATGTTTCAGACATCAGACGTTGATGTGTCAGATGTAGTGCTCATGTTTGTGTTCATGTTTGTGTTTGTAGCTCCAAGACGTCCCTGCAGAGGGTGCCTGTGAGAGACCCCCTCAAGGTCTACTTTGGGGTGACGGCTGACACCATACTCCAGGCCCTGGGTGATGACGGTTCTTCCTCGCCTGAACTGACCAGAGCTCTGGTGGGGGAAACTCTCAGCCAGCTGAACTCCGCCTTCTCGGTTGTCGTGGCCTACACCCCCTCTGGGAGATCGTCCCCAGTGATGACCGAGAGGAAGAACGCCATGCCGGCCACCGAGGAGATGGTGCGCGTGATCTCTGGCACTCTCCAGGCGTTTGGGGTCACCGGACAGGGTCCCTCAGCGTCGCCAGCCCCGGAGAAGGTAAGTATGGAGGTAAGTGAAGAGATTCTTGCTCCGATGACAGGTGAGGTAATGGCCGCCCTCGTTGAGACCATGGAGGGCTGCAAGGAGACACTGGGAGGCGGACAGGACGCAGCGGATATGCTCAGGGAGGTGGCACTGAAAATACAGTTGTTATCCCAAAGCGACAACCAAGATGACTCATATCAGGGAGGCTCACAGTCCTCAGAAGAGACCAGAATCACCCCCGGTGATTCTGGAGCCTCTGAGGCTACGGTGAGCCAGAATTATCTCGTCGTCATCGAGAGTCAGGAGTTCCACACAAAAGCTTCAAGGGCTGTCAGTGGAATTCTCCGGAGAAGAAGTGGATCGTCTCAGAGCGGCTCTGTGCGGTCATCCCGGCCTGTCAGTGCCACTCCCAGCTTAACCAATGAGCGTGGCTCTCATGTCACCTCACCATCTGCCACCAATGCTTTCGACGCCGATTGTGACGCTGAGGCGGACAAGATCGTTGATACATTTGTGGCAGAGGTGAAGGACATGACAGCGCAGGCCGTGGAGGCGGGGGACAGCACGGTCCACGCTGGAGGCATGGATCACGACGCCGCGTCCTCCGTTGACCGGCCCGGTGGACGTCCCAGCAGGAGGCAGAGGGTCTTCTCTGCCATGTTGAGGCTCTACAGCAACCTGCAGAGTAAATTGGCAGAGTTCTTCCACGCAGGTTCTGCCACCAGCGGAGCAGATTCGGTGACGTCATCATCCCTCGAGGAGCCCCGACAGGAGGTCAGCTCTGAGGATGTAGAGACCCCCCCTCTGAGGGAGTGTTCCCAGCCGCTGAGGGCTGGATGTGACTCCCAAACCCACCTTGACGAGAGCACCAAAGAAGTCATTGGGGGGCTACTGACTACTTTTGAATTAATGGCAAAAGTGGAGTCTGAGTCATCTATCGGGAGGAGGTTGTCTGAGGAATCCCTTGTGGCTGGTGTTTTTGTGGGGGATGTGCTGTCCCAGCTAAGGGTTTTCACACCCTCAAACAGCCCCTCCCCCTCAGAGGAAGTGCTTGCTAGTTCTCGATCCTCTTACAGATTGTCCCCCGAACTTAGCGCAAAGGCGAGTTTTACCAGCACTAAACTCCAAAGCAAAACCATTGCTGCCCCCTCGATTCCAGCCGTTGACAGACTCTGTAGTAAGGGGTTTAAAACTAAGGCCACGAACTCAGTGAGCGAGGTGCTTCTTAGACCTCTCAGAGATGTGTCTGCCCACGTCTTCACCAATAGGTCTGAGCTGTCAATCCGTCTGTCAAGCCAGACCAGCCTGAGCCCCATGGTTGTGGAACGTGAGGCCTCAGAAATCATTGAGATGTTCGCCTCTGACTTTAAGGCGGTTTCCCAGTCAGCTTGGCCTGGTAAAAAGATCAAATCTTTATCCGTCGCTATCAGTCTCTTTAAGAGACTACAGGCTAAGGTTAGAGGGTTTTATGTGCGTTATGGGGTTCTGGCTCAGGATCAGGTCCCACTTCAGGGAGAAGAGCCTCTGGCGTCGGTGGAAGTTAATGCCACCACGGTTTTAAATTCAAATGTGAAGTCCCCTCAGTCTAGCATGAGCCAGCCTATTCTGTCAGGTGTCATGAGGGGTCAGGGGTCATCGGGAGCGGTGCTCCGTAGGGGGCGTAGCGAGCCTTTTAGAGGGTCTTTCCAGGTCAGTCAAGTGTTCTTGGACACCCAAACTAAAGAGGTGGTCCGCAGGCTTGTGGTGTCGGCTAGGTCTGAGGTGTCAAAGGAGGAGGAGTCGTCCTCTGTGCCAATGACGTGGTCGAATGAATCCCTGGTGATCTCTCAGTTTGTCGAGGGTATCATTGGCTGCCTAGAGGACATCTCCTCCTCCAAGACGACATCATCGGAGGGTGTGAATGTCGCTCCACAAGAGGTCATTAGAGAGCTGACGTCCATTAGGTTTAAGAGGAGGGGAACTCGCGCTGTGAGGAAGATCCTCATTAAGTCCTCAAGGTGCTCAGACTCCGAGTCCCTCACCAGCAGGGTCGGCCACTCCCATTTGGACCTTTTACAAGGTCCCTCCACCACGTACACTGCCGGTACGGACTCTGCAGCGATGGATATTTTGGGCACCGTTGTTGAGGGTGTAAAAGGCCTTTTCCAGAGAGGCGAGTCTCCTATCACTGTTGGACCCGCAGAATCTGGTCTTTTGCTGGGCAGTTTTAGAGACTCGGAGGCCTCTGAGAGTGGGGTTAGCGTGTCCGAGATGGACATTTGGTCCACGGCACAAAGGCTGTACAACAGTCTGCGGCACAAGTTGAGTGATTTTCTGTCTTTACGTAAGCAGCCCCAGTCCAAAAGCCAAATAGCACAGGCCAAGAAAAGTGTTAGCCAAATCCTGGGTGTAGTCCAGGAGGAAATATCCAAGTCAGACCTGTTGAATAGGACAGGGGAGCTCTCTGGGTTATACAGCATGGTGGGAACTATGCTGGAGAACTTGGAGAAGGTTTACTGTGAAGACAGTGAACCTAGAACCACCTCCTCTATGTCCACGTCCTCCTCGAAAACATTGAAGTCAGAGAGGACATTGGAAGACATGTCTTTCACACTCCCTGGGACCCCCTCTCCATCTGAGCTACAAAAAGTCATTAGTTGCCCCTTTGTGCATAGCTCAACAATTGACGTGAGTGATGATGATGATGTTGATGATCAGAATGATTCAGTGCTGGAATCATCATTGGCTGGTGCTAGGGACATCATGGCTGCCATTGTGGACACACTTTTCAATCCTGCAGAGCTGCAGCAGGCCTCTTCCCCATCATCTGACTTCACTGCCCCTCTGGGTAGACTGGAGGAGCTCCTGTCCCAAGGGAAGGTCCAGGCTCTGTCCCGTGACCTGGTCGACCGACTGATGATTGTACACAGAAACATCTCTGTGCAGCATGCGGGAGCTGGCAGAAGTCTCTCAGACTCTGTTTTGTTAAAATCCACACAGAAAGGGAGAGTAACAAGGGGGCTCTGTCCCTCTGAGCTGATTTACGCATTCGCTGAGGAGTCAGTGAAGCGTCTGTTGGCTCCTCTCCTCGTCCCTCCCACGTCCTGGGGCTTACATCAGAAAGCCGTCTCCTCCAGCCGCAGAAGCTCTGCGGTCTCCGAGTGCAGCTCACAGATCTACGACCAGACTGTGAACCTGTTCACGACGGCCATGGTCCAGCAAGTCATGGACACAATCTCTCTGGAGTCGGAGTCGCCCGAGGAGCCCGGGAAGGTGACAGCTCTGGGTGAGGTTATTGACGGCTGTCAGCCTGTCACATGTTCCCCCTGCCCCACGCTCTTTGGTACCGGTGGGCGCCAGAGTAGCGTGAAGGCGAGTGGCTCTGTAGAATTAGGGTCAGTTAGGATGTGTGTGTCGCCGTCCGGGAGTGAGGCTCAGACTGAGACGGCCCAGGCTGAGCCCAAAGGAAAGAGGAGGTCCAGGTTCCTCACGTTCCTCCCGAAGCTCAGCCAGCTCAAGGCCAGCTTCAAGGTAAACTGGATTTTACTATACTTTATACATTGCAAACATTATGACTGTTATGTTGTCTGTCACCTATATATATATATACACACAACAGTACTTTAGGAGTTTTGGTGTCTTACCAATTTCATTTATTACAGACAGGCCTATCATTGCCATGTTATTTTCTTTTGTAATACTTGATTCTTTCACAGCGCTCCAAGAAGAGCAACCGGAAGGACAGCCCGGCCCCAGAGGCAGCACAGGAGCCGAAGGTTGAAAGCTGCTTCCGTAAGTCCACTGATAGGACGATCCTTCTGCTACAGGGTTGATATGAGTTCAACTGCATGAATCAGCTAATCAACAATATTACTACAAGTATCAATGCACTATGAGACAACATGTAATGAAAAACATGAATTCTGTGTTAAATTAATGTCATCTCTCTCTCTCTCTCTCTCTCCCTCTCTCTCTCTCTCCCTCTCTCTCTCTCCCTCTCTCTCTCTCCCTCTCCCTCCCTCTCTCCTCTCTTTTTTCCCCTCTTCCTCCTGCCTCTAGCGGCCCTCTTCAGGAGGATGGTGTCAGCTGTCAACAAGGGCCTGTGTAACCCCTTCAAGAAGACCTCCAGGACGACCCAGAAGCCCACCTAAGTGATTCACTAAATGTGTTTGTGTTGCATTCAATCTACTGTATTCCTTGTCTTTTCTCATTTCACAGTTGGATTTAATCATGCACCTTCCCAGTGTGATTCATTGACACCATATGAATAGGAAATACTCCTACATTTACAGCTTAAAGCCACCAGAGGGTGCTGCCACTACACCATTGTGTGGGTCCATACATTAAGGGTGAAACATACAGCATTTACCATTACTCACCGATAGGTGACAGTAGCTCCATTCTGACCCTGCCACGATGAGCCTCACACACTCAGAAACCATGAGTATATTGGTCTGAACCACAGCCAAGTAGCTTGTTAAATTGAGAAAGGGCCATTGACTCAGACCAGAGGGAGGAGTGCCCCCTACTGGCTCACTAACACCACTACCAGACATATCCCTCAAGGATTGTGGTGCTTAGGGTCCTTCGAAGTAAGAGGTCACAGTAAATATGATGCTGGAGAATTTTAGAAATATATAATAATAATAATAATAATAATAATAATAATACTACTACATTTGACTTGCTTTGTGTTTTTCTAGAAACTCGAAGACACTTTATCAGGGAGAACAAAGGGAACAATAAAAACACAATAAACACAAATAAAAACGAAAAATAAATAAAAACAAACAGACCAAATAGAAACTAAATCAAGTCAAACATGAAAAGCAATTTTAAAAAAAGGTGAAGCCATGCAGTGGGGTCTGTTTCTCTCCTCTGTGATGGGTAAGTGTCCTCCAGTAGTAGTATCTGTGTATATGTGTAACATGCACATGTGGTCTTCTGCACAGGAGGACCATTATCACAGAAGAAGAGGTATAAGATAAAGTAAACGTTTGGACAAATGTAGTAAAGGATGTTTATAACACATTTATAACATGACGAGCAAAAACAAAAAGACAGGTGAGGGTGCAATGAATTCAAATACCGAATGCAACAGAACACACACACACACACACAGGCACGCACGCAGGCACCCACATACTCGCACACCCACACACACACAGGTGAGCAAACAGATGCAGGCACACACACACAACCTTAATACTTATATCGATACAATCTACACACTCACCAATTCACTCACCAATCATTTCTTCTTCTTCTCTCTCTCTCTCTCTCTCTCTCTTCTCTCTCTCTCTCTCTCTCTCTCTCTATCTCTCTCCCTCTCTGTGTCTCTCTCTTCTCTGTCTCTCTCTCTTCTCTCTCTCTATCTCTTCCTCTCTCAATCTCTTCTCTTCCTCTCTCTCTCTCTCTCTCTCTCTTCTCTCTCTGTCTCTCTCTCCCTCTCTTCTCTGTCTCTCTCTTCTCTCTCTCTGTCTCTCTCTTCTCTGTCTCTCTGTGTCTATGTGGAGTCCTTCTCTGTCCAATGTCTACCTGTGTGTCTCTTTAGGCTTCCTGTCTCCTTAATTTATGGCTTACCAGTCACCATATCACAATGGGCCTGTGTTGCCATGGCACCATGCAAATTCCTCAGGTCATCTTGCTGTTGTCAAGGTCAATATTGATCATCCTGCAGGACATCAGCCGGGAACACTATTTCAATATTCAAAGTTAGGGTGTAATATAATGTGCACTTTACAACACTTCAACCTCCACCTTTCGTGTCTCTCATGTACCACACACACACACTCTTTCACACACACACACACACACACACACTCAACATGAGTCCTCATCTAACCCTCACCCTATCCCTATCCCTATCCCTAACCCCAACCCAAACCCTATCCCTAACCCTAAGCCTAACCCTAACCATAGCCCTATCCCTAACTCTAACCCTAACCCCAACCCAAACCCTAACCCTATCCCTATCCCAAACCCTAACCCTCACCCTATCCCCAACCCAAACCCTAACCCTATCCCTATCCCTATCCCTAACCCTATCCCTATCTCTAACCCTAACCCTATCCCTAACCCTAACCCTAACCCTATCCCTATCTCTATCCCTAACCCAAACCCTAACCCTCACCCTATCCCCAACCCAAACCCTAACCCTAACCCTAACCCTATCCCTATCCCTATCCCTATCCCTATCTCTAACCCTAACCCTATCCCTAACCCTAACCCTATCCCTATCCCTATCTCTATCCCTAACCCTAACCCTATCCCTAACCCTAACCCTAACCCTAGCCCTAACTCTAACCCTAACCCTAACCCTATCCCCAACCCAAACCCTAACCCTAACCCTAACCCTAACTCTAACCCTATCCCTAACCCTAACCCTAACCCGATCAGTCCCTTCCATGGACTCTACCTGTTCAGCTGTTGGTCCCTCTGGTAGGTGAGCTGAGGCGTTCATGTCCATTATTACCATAAACTCCTGTCCTTGCCAGCTCTGCTGTCTTTGTCTAGCTTGTATAAACTCAGCTGGTTCAGAGTCTCAGCAGTCTCCAGCCCCGGGCCTCAGAAGCATCAAACATCACCAGTCAACCAGTCAGCTGTGATGGGAAGGCGGCTTGATGACTTTAAAATTAGCTGTCCTCTTGCTATTCTCAGACACTCGGCTGTCGTCTGCTTACTGCTGCCTGGCTGAAGGTGTGGGTGTGTGTGTGTATATGTGTGTGCATGTTGAGGAGTTGCTCCCCCTAAATATTTCATTGCACTGTACCTAGTATATTGTGTACATGACGAATACAATTTGTTATTTTGGTAAGAAACCGGTCTATTGTTGCACCAACCCTTAGTGAACACTTAGTGTCATTGCTGCTCACCTATCTGGGCTTCACCTCACACAAACCAAGCCAATCAGATTAAGCCTAGCCCCAGACTAAATAGCATTTTCAATAGAAGATCTCCATCGAAGACGCATTTTAGCCCAGAGTTAGACTTAATCTTTGTCCTAGAACCCACCCTGAGGCCTACATGTTTATCTCATGTTGATATGAACGTACACCATTTACATTTAGCAGACGCCTTTATCCAAAGCAACATACAACAAATACATTTGTTTTAAGTAAGTGAATCATATATCCATCAGTCATCATAAGATAAAGTAATCATTGCTCAGACCAGGGGCCATTGGCAGTCACGATGCTAGAAGAATTTTTTAATTAACAGGAGAGAAACTTGTGCAGGACGGTAGTGGGGGTGAAGAGGTCATTAGGGGTCAACACCAGCCTGGTGGAGGGAGAAATCGGAGGACGGGCTCATTGTAATGCCTGGAACGGAATAAGGAATGGTACCAAACACACATACAGAGGGAGAGAACCAGATGTTCTCAAACAAAGTCCATTCTTCACAAAGACAGTTCATGTCAAGAAGAACATAACACATAAAAACATTTGGGACAATTTATTTTTAAAATATATATTTCAAGAACAAACAGTAATATGTCTGGCACACAGAAAACAAAAAGAATGTCCATGTTACCATGTCAAAACAAAAATAACACTTCAACTTGACTTTAAACCCAGATCTCCCTCCCTCCCACACACACACACACACGTTCCGGTTCCGGAGTTCTAAGGCCTCCGTAGCCATGGTAACATTTTCCAAACAGAGAGTTTCTGTCTCCAGGAGATGTGTTCCTCCCCCTTAGGTTCCAGAACGGTGGAGGTGTCGTAGTGGGGTTCGCTGGAGGACGTGGCCTCCTGATGCGTCACTCTTGTGGGGCCTTCAGGCACCGTGGTGGGGGGGATGCTGGAGGTGGTGGTGGGGGGGCTGGCGGAGGTGGGCCTGGGGGTGGTGGTGGTGGTGGTCGAGGACGCAGGGTACTGGGCCTCGCTGGAGGATGTGGCCTCCCGACGCATCACTCTTGTGGGGTCTTCAGACACCGAGGTGGGGCTGGCAGATGTGGGGACGGGGACGGTGGCGGTGGCGGTGACCAGGATAACAACCCCCTCACTGGTGCTCGCGATGGGGGCCCCAGTGTCGTTATCACAGTGTTGAGCAGCTGTTAGCGTAGCGGTGTAGCTACCATGGACAGGGCAGTTGGCTGGAGCCTGGACAGTGGAGCTGAAGGGGACTTGAGGGGAGTCTGAGGGGACTCGAGGGGAGTCTGAGGGGACTTGAGGGGAGTCTGAGGGGAGTCTCGTAAACAAAACCCTGTCGCTCTGTTCACTGGTGGTACTGGCTTCACCAGGGACATCATCTGCACTGGTGCCATGCTGGGCAGCACTCACACCACTCACACTGACTTCCACAGAGTTCCTCTCCTCCTCCTCGGTGTCTTCCACAGAGTTCCTCTCCTCCTCCTTAGTGTCTTCTACAGAGTTCCTCTCCTCCTCCTCGGTGTCTTCTACAGAGTTCCTCTCCTCCTCCTCGGTGTCTTCTACAGAGTTCCTCTCCTCTTCGGTGTCTTCTACAGAGTTCCTCTCCTGCTTTGTGTCTTCTACAGAGTTCCTCTCCTCCTCTGTGTCTTCTACAGAGTTCCTCTCCTCCTCCTCTGCGTCTTCTACAGAGTTCCTCTCCTCCTCCTCTGTGTCTTCTACAGAGTTCCTCTCCTCCTCTGTGTCTTCTACAGAGTTCCTCTCCTCCTCCTCTGTGTCTTCTACAGAGTTCCTCTCCTCCTCCTCAGTGTCTTCCACAGAGTTCCTCTCCTCCTCGGTGTCTTCTACAGAGTTCCTCTCCTCCTCCTCGGTGTCTTCCACAGAGTTCCTCTCCTCCTCTGTGTCTTCTACAGAGTTCCTCTCCTGCTTTGTGTCTTCTACAGAGTTCCTCTCCTCCTCCTCTGTGTCTTCTACAGAGTTCCTCTCCTCCTCTGTGTCTTCTACAGAGTTCCTCTCCTCCTCCTCGGTGTCTTCCACAGAGTTCCTCTCCTCCTCTGTGTCTTCTACAGAGTTCCTCTCCTGCTTTGTGTCTTCTACAGAGTTCCTCTCCTCCTCCTCTGTGTCTTCCACAGAGTTCCTCTCCTGCTTTGTGTCTTCTACAGAGTTCCTCTCCTCCTCAGTGTCTTCTACAGAGTTCCTCTCCTCCTCGATGTCTTCTACAGAGTTCCTCTCCTCCTCGGTGTCTTCTACAGAGTTCCTCTCCTCCTTGGTGTCTTCTACAGACTTCCTCTCCTCCTCTGTGTCTTCCACAGAGTTCCTCTCCTGCTTTGTGTCTTCTACAGAGTTCCTCTCCTCCTCTGTGTCTTCCACAGAGTTCCTCTCCTGCTTTGTGTCTTCTACAGAGTTCCTCTCCTGCTTTGTGTCTTCTACAGAGTTCCTCTCCTCCTCCTCTGTGTCTTCCACAGAGTTCCTCTCCTGCTTTGTGTCTTCTACAGAGTTCCTCTCCTCCTCGATGTCTTCTACAGAGTTCCTCTCCTCCTCGGTGTCTTCTACAGAGTTCCTCTCCTCCTTGGTGTCTTCTACAGAGTCCCCCTCTTCCTCAGTGTTTTCTACACCTTCATCATCACCACCCATCACCTCAGTCACAGAGTCAGTAGTCACAGAGTCAATAGTCACAGAGTCAGTAGTCACAGAGTCAATAGTCACAGAGGTAGTATTCACAGAGTCAGTAGTCACAGAGTCAGTAGTCACAGAGTCAGTAGTCACAGAGTCAATAGTCACAGAGTCAGTAGTCACAGAGTCAGTTGGGTCGCTGTAGTTCGTGGTCACAGCTGGGAGTGAAGCAGCTTCAGTGTCCTCCTGGCTACGATGAGTAGTAGGATGATCGTCGTGGTAACCACTCACTTCTTCAACCGCCACAGCGGAGTCCATTTGACCCACGTATGACATCATCACAGGTGTTGCCGCTGGGGTGATGTAGTCGGCCTCAACAGGGTGCACTTCCTGATTCTCATCGCCATCAGTCTCACCGCTAGCCTCTTCCTCCACGGGAGAGGAGACCACGTGACCTGGACGACCTCCACCAACGGCTGACGACGTAGTCTCAACAACCTTGTTACCGACATCACCACTCTGATTCTCATTGGTTGGGACAGAGTAATCAGATGCGTTGTAGCCAATGGCGGGAGAGGTGAGGGGTAAGACGGTAGTGTCCTCCTGAATACCGTCATAAACAGTCGTAAAGCCTGTTAGCGCCGAGGATGAGGATGAAACGTCATCTTCGCGAGGACGGTGGTCATCGTCTGTCTGCAGGGGCGCCATCAGACGGGCTGAAGAAGCTGAAGCATCCTGGGTAGTGTAGCCACTGCCGGCCCCTGCCTCTCCGTCTGCTGTCTCAAGCGTGACAGTCGCAGGGGCGGAAGTGTCGTTGGCGGTTCGACTGGCGTTACCATGGTAACCACCGGTAGCGGAGGCCGCAACAGCGTCTGCCTGACTGGTACAGTCGATATCAGGGCCTGAGGAGGGGGAGGGGGAGGGGGAGGGAGTGGTATCCAGGGTTGAGTGGTGTTGGTGTGGGTCCAGTGTGTATTTAGGGCCGGGTGCTGTGTCCTGGGTTGGTTGCTGTGGGTCCAGTGTGTATTCAGGGCCGGGTGCTGTGTCCTGGGTTGGTTGCTGTGGGTCCAGTGTGTATTCAGGGCCGGGTGCTGTGTCCTGGGTTGGTTGCTGTGGGTCCAGTGTGTATTCAGAGGTTGATGCAGGGATGTATCTCACAGATCCTAGGGAGGAGGAGAAAGGACAATAAGGCACTGTAATCAACTTCAAGGCCACACAGTGTAATTGTTTTGACACAGTAGAGGCATCTTATTGATTGTCTTTTTACATTGCATGTATGTATAAAACATTTATCTTTCTTGTATTTTGTAATGTAAAATAATCGGATATACAGCAGTCACAACGCTTGCTTGCTACTTTTTAGTTGGCCTTTTATTACCGCTCGTTGGTATAAATCTTACAATGTCACTGCTGAATAATTGTACTGTAAGTAATAGCTAGCAACAGTATAATAATAGCCTATTCGAAACAAAACGCTTGTTCTCTATTCTACATCATCTATGCAATCTGCTAGCTAGCTAGCCAGCCATAACAATATTTACCTTTTTGAACAAGTAAGAAGAGGACACAAAGTGTCAAATGACGACGGCAACCCATCATCATCGTTGTAAAGGTCAACTGAGAAGTTAGCGGATTGTGTATGTTTATCTCGTACTGTAGGAAACTATATGTTTTATCATGTTATAGATGCTTCGATAGCTGCTGCCGCTGCTGTTTTCGCCTGTGAAACTACTTTTATTTGAATGTACCTATGAGATCAAAGATAGGAGATGTTGTGCGTTTTTATTGGTTACTCCAGCGATTCTAAATACCTTAGCAACAGTCGCTATGGGCTCAGCATCCCTGATTACAATGACGTAAGGTAATTGTGTTTATTCTAATCGTTCCAATTCTATTGTGGATCGATTTGATGTCTCCGTATCAATGCATCTCATTGAATTGTTGTCTTTCCTTTCAGTATCAACAAAATGACTCAAAAGCGATCTTTTGAATTGATTCTCTTTTATTTGTGTACTCATAAATTGCATCGTTTTCAGTTCACATACATAAGAAGTTGAAGTACAACCACTTAATTAAAAAAGAAAACAATACGAAAAAATGTTTTACACACAGTTGTCTGTGATAACAAACGAATAATTTTCCCTGAACAATATTGATTGAAAGTCAGGCACATAGTATTCCCTCTCTCACCTGCTCAGTCCTGTAGTTCACATTTGAACATGACTTCAACACTGGGGAAAGAGACGGTTCAAATGGTTTAAATCACCACTTTCTCTACAACTACAACTGTCTTTGGTACAACACTAGGAACGATCATTGCACAATGAGATCAGTGTTGTTCTCGAATCAGTCATGGATTTGACCGACAAAGAATGAACACCGTCACTTTCAGTAAAGGGGAATCAAACACAACTCAGTTAGCATACCATGCTAACATCAGTTACCATCTATGTGTGTGTGTGTGTTGAGTCCGAGACCTTCATTCCGTGGCCTCATGTCCCCAGTTTCATGTTTAGGAAAACGTCAAACAAACGTGACACTCTGGGGACACGTCCGTTAGGCTAATGACCTCGTACATGTATGCTAGGTCCTGTTTATACGTCAGGTCTCCTCCTCCAGAGGGAACACAACAACTCTCTCTCCCTCCCTCCCTCTCTCTCTCTCTCTCTCACACGCACACACGCGCACACACACACACACACACACACACACACACACACACACACACACACCGTTCACCTCCTGTAACTCTGCAAACTTCTTAAAACAAGGCCAGTTTGAGGAAGGAGGATCAGTCACTTCAATCTGTCCTTGGTTCTAACAATCTGTGATAGACAGCTCTGGCCTGTCCCTGGTTCTAACAATCTGTGATAGACAGCTCTGGCCTGTCCCTGGTTCTAACAATCTGTGATAGACAGCTCTGGCCTGTCCCTGGTTCTCAGCTTGTTCCTCAACATCTTAATTAGCCACTATTGATACGGCATTGATCACTGATTAGCCAACAGGTAAATAATCAACATCACTGACTGATCCACCATCAAACCAGGTGAACTCTGCTTAACACATGCCAATCGTCTGTATGGAAAAACCCATTCTGTTTCCACCTTGATAATAAATTACAATTGGTCCATTACGATACACAGTCTGATTGGTCCATTAAAATACACAGTCTGATTGGGCAATTACAATACACAGTCTGATTGGTCCATTCCAATAAGACCCTGTATGAGGAGTTGTTAGGACAGATTAGAAGAGTTTGAGGAGAGCTGTCATTCTATCTGTACTCTGCTAGAGCAGAGCTGTGGTGCTTTTTTGCCAATGAAGATGACTTTGATGATGATGATGATGATGATGATGATGATGATGAAGATTCTGGCATGAGCGTCACACTGTACAGGTTGGCGACGAAGGTCTCCCACCCACGGCGGAATGCTTGGTCCAGAGCCTGAGGAGAGGAGAAATCAATAACCAATAGTCAATCAATCAGTTATCAACAGACATAAGACATCAGAAGAGAATGTATCCATCACCAGGCAGTCACCCGAATTATCAAAAGATTCTAATATGATCTCTGTGACGTTACCCTGACGCACACACACACACACACGCACACGCACACGCACACACACACACACACACACACACACACACACACACACACACACACACACACACATTCCAGGGTGAACACCTAGTATGAGACAGCAGTGAGGCCCATATACTTTTATGCTTGGGTCAGCCCATGTAGGTTACTTCCTGGTCCCTTATGGCATAATCTCTAATCCTTCATTGGCTCATTGTAGTGTCAGACCAGGAAGGAACCTTCATTATACAATGGTTTGATCAGACCAAGCATTGTGATTGGCTGAGAGGAGGAATGTGGGGCTGTGGGGTTGTGTGTAGAC
>NC_139655.1:1495848-1499597 GCF_951799395.1 Argentina silus | reverse complement strand
AAAACGCATGTTTTAGAGTTCAGCCAATCGGCTCTGAGGATGGGCGGGTGAGTGGACACAGAGAGGACACTGACTCTGAGCCTAATAAGGCAGCTGGTTATTAGGGTGATATGGTTCCCATGACTACATCACTGACGGAAACTTCACCCTCCGAGAGTGCTTCTCTCAGAGTGAGAGATACGTAATCCCTCCCTCCCTCCCTCTTTCTCTCTCTCTCTCTCTTAGTCTGTTAATCTGTAACCAGGCAGGGGAGGATAAGACCGCAGCTGGAAACAACAAATAAAGAGTGGAATTTGCTCCAAGGGTGTCCGAAAGGGAGGGGAGGCTGGTGGAGGTAGAAATCGGAGGATCGGAGGTCAACCCTAGGCCTATGTTGTACCTGCCCTGCATGAGTGTATCACTCAAGGGAGGCTGGTGGAGGTAGAAATCGGAGGACGGGCTCATTGTAAAGCATGGAACGGAACACGTTTGATACCATTCCTTATTCCGTACCATGCACTACAATGAGCCCGTCCTCCGATTTTTCTACCTCCACCAGCCTCCTTAAGTGGTACACTCATGCAGGGCAGCAACAACATAGACCTTCGGGATAGGTGGAGAGAGATCTGTAGATCTGATAGGATAGGTGGAGAGAGATCTGTAGATCTGAAGGGACACACAAACACACACACACACACACACACACACACACACACACAAACACCACACACACACACACACACACACACAATCTCTCTCTCTCTCACCTTGCGGTAGTTCTTCAGCGCGCTCCTCTTCACCACCTTCATCCCCTCTGGTCCCCCCTGTCTTCCTCTCCTCCTCTGTTTCCTCCTCCTCCTCTTCCTCCCTCTCTCTTGTCCTTTATCAGCACCTGATCGTCCGCCTCCTCCCGTACCTCAAAGTGGGCGAGCATGGCCTCCTGGCCCTCCCTCCCCTCGTCCCTCTCTCCCTCCCCCCTCTCTCCCTCCACCACTACCTCCACGGTAGACGTGACCTCCAGGACAGGGGCCCCCGCCTCCGCCTCCACCTCCGCCTCCGCCTCCGCCTCCGCCTCCATGCCCAGGCTCGGGCTCTCCTCCCTGGGGGAGAGGCTCCCGGGTTTGGCCTCCTCCTTCTGCTTCCTCCTGGAGCTCCGTCTCCAGCGACTGCTGCGCCTGGTGGGGTTCCTGCCGGAGGAGGAAGGCTCCGTCGTCTTCCTCCATCCCCTGGTTGAAGTCAAACACCCCTGGCTCTCCTCTCTCCGCCTGGCCCTCCGCTGCCACGCCACGGCACGGTCCCCTCACCTCTCCCTCTCTCCCCCTCTCCTCCTCCTCGCCTCCCTCCTCTCTCCTCCCCCGTCTCCGGTTCGTCGAGGCGGCCGTAGAAGCCGCTGGCCTTGTCCAGGAACTTGGGAGCCCGGATGGAACTCCGGATGGAACTCCTCTTGGAGCTCTTGCCGATCGTCATTCTCTCTCTCTCTCTCTCTCTCTCTCTCTCTCTCTCCTCTCTCTCTCCTCTCTCTGCTTCTCTTTTCTTATCCTCTTCGTCCGTTCCCTCCTTCACAAAGCAGAACTCGCTCTCGTTTTTTTTTTCTGGACGCCCTTCTTCAAAATCTGGAGCAGCTCTGACGTAGTCTAGTCTGGTGGATGGTTGCCGGGGAGGGACGGAGAAGTGGATTATTAATAACAATAATAATAACAATAATAATAATATTAATATTAAAACGTCATTCCTACCAGAGAGTTCCATGCACGTCACACAGGCCCTTTACAGGCCAGATAAGAACCAGATAAGACCAGAGTAGAGGAATGCAGAGGGATGAGATGTTTATTAGATCATATCATAATAACGCTCTGGGCTCTATTCCTGAAGTGTGTTTATCTGCCTGTTCATCTCAGTCTGCACGCTGTGTATCAGTCACGTCATCACAGCCTCGCTGTGCAAAGTTCACGAGGAGAGAGAGAGAGAGAGAGTGTGTGTGTGTGTGTGTGTGTGTGTGTGTGTGTGTGTGTGTGTGTGTGTGTATGCGTGTGTGTGTGTGTGTGTGTGTGTGTGTGTGTGTGTGTGTGTTTGTGTCGCCAGTATGCTCAGTTAGGAACATTGTGTCTCCTGCTCTGACATACGTCTCCCTCTTGTATTTATGACACTGATAACACACACACACACACACACACACGACACACACACACACACACACACACACACATACACACACAGACTCCTGTCACCGGCCGCGCTCAGACTTTGACACCTACACTGCAGTTGGACCCTCCAAAACTGCCACAATCTATGACTGTATTATCTATGACTGTATTATATGACCAGGACTGCATCATGTACTGTGCTCTATGGCTGTTTAAATTATTCCAGAAGGTATGACTTGAATGAGCTTCAACCAATGACGTGATTGACTGACATAACGATATGTGTCCATCCACAGGGCCCCTCACATCCCCTCCACACTCCTCATACAGCCCCAGGACCCCCCATACTCATGGTACAGGACCCCCCCCACCATACTCATGGTAAAGGACCCCCCTCCCCCCATACTCATGGTACAGGACCCCCCCCCACCATACTCATGGTACAGGACCCCCCCCCCACCATACTCATGGTACAGGACCCCCCTCCCCCCATACTCATGGTACAGGACCCCCCCCCACCATACTCATGGTACAGGACCCCCCCCCACCATACTCATGGTACAGGACCCCCCCACCCATACTCATGGTACAGGACCCCCCCCACCATACTCATGGTACAGGACCCCCCTCCCCCCATACTCATGGTACAGGACCCCCCTCCCCCCATACTCATGGTACAGGACCCCCCCCCCCCCACCATACTCATGGTACAGGACCCCCCCCACCATACTCATGGTACAGGACCCCCCCCACCATACTCATGGTACAGGACCCCCCCACCATACTCATGGTACAGGACCCCCCCCCCCCCACCATACTCATGGTACAGGACCCCCCCCACCATACTCATGGTACAGGACCCCCCTCCACCATACTCATGGTACAGGACCCCCCCCCCCCACCATACTCATGGTACAGGACCCCCCCCCCCCCCCCACCATACTCATGGTACAGGACCCCCCCCCCCCCACCATACTCATGGTACAGGACCCCCCCCACCATACTCATGGTACAGGACCCCCCCCCCCCCACCATACTCATGGTACAGGACCCCCCCCACCCCCCCACCATACTCATGGTACAGGACCCCCCCCACCATACTCATGGTACAGGACCCCCCCCCCCCACCATACTCATGGTACAGGACCCCCCCCCACCATACTCATGGTACAGGACCCCCCCGCCCCCACAACTCTTTCCAACTACTCCCATCAGGGCACCGCTTTAAAGTTCCTCTGGCCAAAATAAACACTTACAACAAACCCTTCATTCCCTCTGTTATAACCAAGTCATTAGTAATCCATAAAAAGTACACAAAAGTCACTGCACTTCAATATTCCGTTCTATGTATTTCACCACTGACCTTCTCTGTGTGTATGATGATGTATTTGCAGTGTTGTGTTCAGGTGTCTGTGTTGTTCATATGAAACTGAGCGTATGTTAAAGACAATTTATCTATGAACATTTGAAAATTAAATGAATGAAAATGGAAATTTGGTTGAAGGACAATAAAGTTTTCTAAGTCTGAATGTGAATATGCGTGCTCGGGCAGGAGAGGGCGCACTTGCTGAATGAAGGCTTTGACAGAGAAGGAGTTTGCGTTCTGTTAGGGGAAAGTGGAGAGGG
>NC_139655.1:1470848-1485848 GCF_951799395.1 Argentina silus | reverse complement strand
TATCCCACAATCGCGCATGCAGTAATCGGCTAGCTACTGTTCGCCTGTTTGCTGGTTACGTGCAACCTCCAAACGGCGATCTTGTCTTGAACCAATAAATGCACCGAGGCAATAGTGGTGAACACAATACAAATGCGGTAGTTGTCATGGGATAACACTGGACACTAGAAAAATCATCCATTCTGTTTGCCAGTTGTTTTACACGTCAGTTGAACTGTGAAGGATGTATTTGACGAAATGCGATCTGTCTGTCAAGTTCTATCGTATTATCTCAGTCCAACATTCACTCGTAGTTATTTTGTTTATCTCCTCTCCCCATTTCAGTGCCAACGGGTCTGCTCAGACCTCTGTTGCAGTATCGCCCCGCGCCCAGCAGGTGGTAGTGTTCTCCAGGGGGAGATGGGGAGAGCGAATATGTGTCAACGCCGAACTCAACGACTCGAACATGGTTCCCATCACCATAGGAAAGCTCACACCTTATAACAAGTATTTTGGTTGTCACGGCATGTCTCTTGTACCCTACCCTACATATTGTACATACCGTACACAGAGGCATTAGTATCTATGGCGTATGTTTTATGGGGTGAATATGGAGTCTCCCTAACTAACTATCAACACAAACCTTCGACTAACACTGCCTTGAGAATTGTTGCATGTCAACATTACATTAAAGTCAAGATGCAGCTGGTAGTTTGAGCGTCTGTCGAGACCAGTGGAGGCTGGCGGAGGTAGAAATTGGAGGACGGGCTCATTGTAATGCATGGAATGGAATAAGACACTGTCCTCTCCTACATCCGTAAGTGCTCTGATGATGTGACCCACAAAAAGACCATCATCACTCGGGCTAACCAGAAGCCATGGCTGACAGGGGCAGTCCATCGGCTGCTGAGGGCCAGAGACAAAGCCTTCAGAGCCGGGGATGAAAATGGCCTAAGAACAGCGAGAGCCAGCCTGTCCCGTGGCATCAAGAAAGCAAAACTGGACTACACAAATAAGATTACCTGCCACTTCAAGGACAGCAGAGACACGCGGAGCCTGTGGCAGGGCATTCAGACCATAACGGACTACAAGCCCGCGCCACAGACCTGCGACAACAACATCTCTCTGCTCAACAACCTCAACAGCTTCTTTGCACGGTTTGAAGCAACAAACACTACAAGCCCACAGAAAACTCCACCCCCCCCCCACGATCAGGTCCTGTGCCTGTCTGCTGCCAGTGTGAAGAGGACACTCTCTACCATCAACCCCCGCAAAGCAACAGGCCCAGACAACATCCCAGGCCGTGTGCTGAGGGACTGCGCAGAGGAGCTTAAGGATGTCTTCACGGACATCTTTAACACTTCTTTGCGTCAAGCTGCTGTCCCATCACATTTCAAGACCTCCATCATCATACCTGTGCCAAAGAAATCCGCTCCATCCTGCTTCAATGACTATCGCCCTGTAGCATTGACCCCCATCATCATGAAGTGCTTTGAACGGCTAGTCATGTCTCACATTAAGTCCATCCTCCCCCCCACCCTGGACCCCTTTCAGTTTGCATACCGAGCAAAACGTTCCACAGAGGACGCAATCTGCTCTGCTCTCCACCCAGCCCTCACCCACCTGGAAAAAGCAGACTCATATGTGAGAATGCTTTTCATAGACTTTAGCTCAGCATTTAACACCATAATCCCGCAACAACTGATCTGTAAACTGGACCAGCTGGGGCTCAACACCTCCCTCTGCAACTGGCTGCTGGACTTCCTCAGCGAGAGACCACAAGCAGTACGAGTCGGCAACAACACCTCGAGCAGCATCACACTCAGCACAGGGGCCCCCCAAGGCTGTGTGCTCAGTCCCCTGCTCTTCACCCTGCTGACTCACGACTGCACACCAACCTACAGCACCAATCACATGGTGAAGTTTGCGGACGACACAACTCTGGTGGGTCTCATCTCCAAGAACGACGAGACCCACTATAGAAAGGAGGTCAACCTTCTGACCACGTGGTGCAGAGACAACAACCTCCTGCTGAATGTCAGCAAAACGAAGGAGATTGTGGTCGACTTCCGGAGAGGGCACACCGAACACCCACCACTGACCATCGATGGTGCTGCTGTGGAGAGAGTGAGCAGCACCAAATTCCTGGGGGTGCACATCAGTGAGGACCTCTCCTGGACCACCAACACCGCATCACTGGCGAAGACAGCCCAGCGGCGCCTCTACTTCCTCCGCAAGCTGAAGCGAGCGAAAGCTCCCACACCGATCCTGACAACATTCTACCGAGGCACCATTGAAAGCATCCTGTCCAGCTGCATCACTGTGTGGGGCGGTAGCTGCACCGAACACAGTAGGAAAGCACTGCAACGCATTGTGAACACAGCTGCTAAGATCATTGGTGCCCCACTCCCATCCCTGCAAGAGACTTACTCCACCCGCCTCACCCGCAAAGCTACCTCGATTGTGAGCGACGCAAGCCACCCCGCACACAGTCTGTTCAGCCTCCTGCCTTCTGGAAGAAGGTATAGGAGCCTCCGTGCCCACACCACCAGACTCACGAAAAGCTTCATACCCCAAGCTGTCAGGAAGCTAAATTCTCTCCCCTCACTTCCCCCAGCCACATCCTCCAAGCTGTCAGGAAGCTGAAACCACCACCCCCCCTCCCAACCCTTCAGCCCCCCCCCCCCCCCCCCCCCAAAACACTACGGACTCTGGACAATCCACTATTCTATTGCTACAATGCACTATTGCACTATTATTTTTTTATACAGAATACACAGTATTTGGCTGCTATTTACTGTCTTTACTGACTGCTCTTTTTGCACTGTTTAAATTATTTTTATTGAATGTTTTACTTTTAGTATGTGTTATCTGTTGTGCCTGGGCACTTTATCTGTCTCACCGTGGGAGAGTGAGAAACGTCCTCTCGATTCCTTTGTATGTCTTGACATGTGAAGAATTGACAATAAAGCCACTTTGACTTTGACTTTGACTTTGATGCAGCTGGTAGTTTGAGCGTCTGTCGAGACCAGTGGAGGCTGGCGGAGGTAGAAATTGGAGGACGGGCTCATTGTAATGCATGGAATGGAATAAGGAATGGTTTCAAACACAGATACCATTCCTCATTCCATTCCATGCATTACAATGACCCCATCCTCCGATGTCTACCTCCACCAGCCTCCCCTGGTAGAGACAATCTTCAAGGGACTATCCAAACAGAGTGAGCTGAGCCCATGCCTGCATGACTGGGTTGTCCATGGCATGGCGCGCTACCATTGGCTGATTCCCCCATAGAAACCTCAGACGGGTAGACCTGATTGGTCCATCTGACACCACACTTCCTGCTTTCTCCCCCTATTAGAGGACATGTCTTGGGTTGCCACAGAGACGCTGGCGGAAGGTCCCACCCCCGAGGCCAGGCCACACGGCGACCTACGACCCCGACCTACGACCCCGACCTACGACCCCGACTCCAAGCAGATCTTTATGTTCGGAGGGTCTAAGAACGTGAAGTGGTTCAACGACGTCCACATGTTGATGTTGCTTTGGTTTTGCTTTATTTTAAAAGATAAAAGATAAATGAACCTTAATGAATGAATACATTACATTTTGAAACACGTTGTTGTATGTATGGTTATGATTTTAATGTCACTGGTGAACAAGAAACAAATGTCAACCTATTTCCTAAATAAACAATGACCAGCATTGCTCGTTAATAACTGTTTGGTGTTGATAGTTGCTTCGTTGTAGCCTTGTTACCCTTCTGTAGAAAAGCAGCTCTTTCTGGACCTGAACACAACCTACAGACACACTCCGGTCCCTGTGATTAAGAACAGGCAAGTCATCTTCTCACCTACACACTGTGGACAAGGGTTAGGGTTAGTTTTATCTCTGCATTTGGGGTGAAATGTGGTTCTTTCTGGCATCGTTGATCCTCTGGTAGTATTTAGATTTGACTGTTTGGTTTCCAGGAGGCTGTACAGTAACCATGGTGATGTTGCTCTGTGCTGCCCCCTTGCTGTGAGCGGTGCAGCAGGGAGGACAGACAGACCACCAGGTCAACGCCTCACTTCGGTGTTCACTGGACAGAATGAATGAATGAATGAATGAATGAATGAATGAATGAATATTGTATTCATTTGTCAAGCCGCACTATCCCTACCCATTCGGTACAGGATTATATGATTATTTTCACGACTAGAAATAAATGAATAGATACATTAATATTGATAGTGTCATTGTGAGAACCCAGTCCGACTCTCAAACTCCAGGAAGACAGGTTGCATTGGCAGTATCTCGGATCGTTGTCTAGGTAACAGTCTGTTGTCGTTAAGGAGCCTTGCTCCTCTTGGTCAGTGTTATATCGCCCTCTCTTGGTGAGAGTGTGATATTGAAACTATATTGACATTATTTGAATTTAAACTGTATAACAGATACCAATGAAAGTGAATGAGAAATGCACAGCAAATGGTCCTCAGAGGGAGGAGAAAGGGAGGAGGAGGTGAGTTTGAATGAAAGGAGCACACATGCTCAGAGTAGTCAGTGTAGCCGCATCATTTATTCATGGTTTAGCTGGTGAGCCGTGTGTATTAAATTAGTTCTGCCCTATAACCTGGTCCCAGACCTGTATGTGCTTTAGACTGGGCCCCAGACCTGTATGTGCTTTAGACTGGTCCCAGACCTGTATGTGCTTTAGACTGGTCCTCTGACTGGTCCCGGACCTGTATGTGCTTTAGACTGGTTCTCTGACTGGTCCCAGACCTGTATGTGCTTTAGACTGGTCCTCTGACTGGTCCCAGACCTGTATGTGCTGTAGCCTGGTCCTCTGACTGGTCCCAGACCTATATGTGCTGTAGCCTGGTCCTCTGACTGGTCCCAGACCTGTATGTGCTTTAGACTGGTCCTCTGACTGGTCCCAGACCTGTATGTGCTGTAGCCTGGTCCTCTGACTGGTCCCAGACCTGTATGTGCTGTAGACTGGTCCCAGACCTGTATGTGCTGTAGACTGGTCCTCTGACTGGTCCCAGACCTATATGTGCTGTAGCCTGGTCCTCTGACTGGTCCCAGACCTGTATGTGCTTTAGACTGGTCCTCTGACTGGTCCCAGACCTGTATGTGCTGTAGACTGGTCCCAGACCTGTATGTGCTGTAGACTGGTCCTCTGACTGGTCCCAGACCTGTATGTGCTGTAGCCTGGTCCTCTGACTGGTCCCAGACCTGTATGTGCTGTAGCCTGGTCCTCTGACTGGTCCCAGACCTGTATGTGCTTTAGACTGGTCCTCTGACTGGTCCCAGACCTGTATGTGCTGTAGCCTGGTCCCAGACCTGTATGTGCTGTAGCCTGGTCCTCTGACTGGTCCCAGACCTGTATGTGCTTTAGACTGGTCCTCTGACTGGTCCCAGACCTGTATGTGCTGTAGCCTGGTCCCAGACCTGTATGTGCTGTAGCCTGGTCCTCTGACTGGTCCCAGACCTGTATGTGCTGTAGCCTGGTCCTCTGACTGGTCCCAGACCTGTATGTGCTTTAGTTAACTCTTATCTCTGTCATCCCAAACATGGAGAATGATGTCATAGGAGTTGTTGGAGATGTACAGATCTGGGACCTGTCTACCTGTCTATCTGTCTACCTGTCTACCTGTCTACCTATCTACCTGTCTACCTGTCTACCTATCTACCTGTCCACCTGTTCACCTGTCTACCTATCTACCTGAGATTCAAAACCACTGTCATCCTTGAAAGGGAACAAATTCAAACCACCAGACTGACATGTTACCTATTGCCTGTGTGTGTTGTTTTCGTAAAAACCAATCAATCAATCACTCAATCAATAAGTTCAATCAATCAACCAATCTGACTTTAGTTATTGTGTATAGCGCATTTAATACACAAATGTCATTTCATACACTTTACAGAAACCCACATCAAAACAGAGGAAGGTAATAAAAACACGTGAGATGATAATGAACAGTCATAGAATTTCAACTGTAAAACAGAAACCAAGAGAGGAAGAAGAGACTAAAACAAGATTACAAGAAATAAAATAGTTGAACATCTAAAAGCAGCCTTCTGATCCTGATGCACAAATCAGAAATCATGTCAAACATTTTAAAATGGCAACTCGGGTGTGTGCATGTGTGTGTGTGTGTGTGTGTGTGCGTGCGTGTGTGTACGTGTGTGTGTGCATGCATGTGTGTGTGCGTGCGTGTGTATACGTGCGTGTGTATACGTGTGTGTGTGTGTGTGTGTGTGTGTGTGTGTGTGCGTGTGTGTGTGTGTGTGTGTGTGCGTGCGTGCGTGCGTGCGTGCGTGCGTGCGTGTGTGTGTGTGTGTGTGTGTGTGTGTCAGCCTGAGCCTGTGTTGCCTCGCCTCCATGACAGCTTTCCTAGCCTGTGTAAGAACAGCAGAGGCTGTACAGCACTGCTGGGGATGGAGAACAAGTTAACAAAACTGGCTGCAACACAAACTTGGTCATTGGGCAGGACACTATAAACCACTACAATGACCACCAACGACCCAAAGCTGACCACCAGCGCTCCAAGAATGACCATGATGTTTCTGAATGCTCTCATCTTCGATTGGTCCTTCCCGTTCCTGTCCCCGCCCCCTTCCCCTGGGCCTGGGCGAATCAGAGCCCTGAGCACGGCCAGACTGCAGAAGCACATGACCAGGAGGCAGACGACACATAGGGAGCAGAATGTTATGACTGAGATATTTGGAAAACACGCCACCGTGAGCCCCACCCACCCCAGACTGAGCAGCCACACCACCCCAGCCACGGCACACCTGTACCTGGGAGCCCTCAGACGGAGGTAGGCTACAGGCTGGAGCACGGCCAGGTAGCGCTCCACACAGGTGCAGCAGTGGAACATCGGTCTCCCTGAGATGCTAAGGCTGTTAGTGAACATAGAGACTAGTATCACGGTGTGTGCGTTCAGGTGTCCGCCGATGACGTAGATCAACAGAGAGACGGTGTTGACGATCTCCTGGACAGCCAGGTTATAGGTGAACACGTCTGTTGTTGTTGTTGTTGTGGTGGCGACCGTGCGCCTGGTTCCCAGCCATAGAACCCAGCAGCAGAGAGGCAGGATGAGCAGCAGGTTGACCAGGGAGAACACAGTAGACAGCAGTAATGCAGTTCCAGAGTCGGAACAGACATTGAGGAGATGGGATGAGGTGTTGGTGGGAGGGGAGGAGGAGGAGGAGGAGGAGGAGGAGGAGTTCTGGTCGATAGAGAGGTCCTCCATGGGTGCCTGTGTGTGTGTGTGTGTGTGTGTGTGTGTGTGTATGTGTGTGTGTGTGTGTGTGTGTGTGTGTCTGCGTGCGTGCGTGTGTGTGTGTGTGTGTGTGTGTGTGTGTGTGTGTGTGTGTGTGTGTGTGTGTGGAATTTAATTCGAGAGAGAGAGAGAACCACAATTGATGAAATCAAAAACAGACCCATGGAGTCTCTCACACTAACAAGAGCATCGTTAAAACAAACAGTAATGAAACATCAAACTATTAACAGACAACAGCGATACCTGATACTATAATTGTTCAACATGTAACAATATATAATAACTAGTTGTTCAACATGTAACAATATCTGATAAGTTGTTCAACATGGACGTGAACCCAGGTGTGTAACACAGAACAGCACACCTGAGCTGCCATGCA
Organism: Argentina silus; assembly: GCF_951799395.1. Lineage (NCBI taxonomy): Eukaryota > Metazoa > Chordata > Actinopteri > Argentiniformes > Argentinidae > Argentina > Argentina silus. Next base: position 1,478,216 of record NC_139655.1, on the reverse strand, counting down.
TCAGGCTACACACACCTCCAACATTAGTATTAGGAGAGATTTTAGCAACACACGGATATACAATATAGTCATGTTAGAGATATCAGAATATAGACATAGTCATGTTAGAGATATCAGAATATAGACATAGTAATATTAGAGATATCATAATATAGACATAGTCATGTTAGATATATCAGAATATAGACATAGTCATGTTAGAGATATCAGAATATAGACATAGTCATGTTAGAGATATCATACTAGACAGAGACAGACCTTGAACAGAGATGGTATCTCACCTTTTCAAGTGTAGCCTCAACACAGCAGGCAGGTAGTGGCAGGTGAACTGAAGGTGTCCCAACAGGTGTTGGCCAGGGTCACATGGCCAGGGTCAATTACTCAAGACTTGACATTCTGTTGTTGTATCGGTGAGCATGTAAATGAGGTAAATGAGAGTTTCACACACACACACACACACACACACACACACACACACACACACACACACACACACACACACACACACACATGCACAGACACACACACACACAAACGCGGGCGCACACACACACACACACACACACACACACACACACACAGTGGAATAGTTTCACAGAAAGAGGAGTCAGAATGACTGCTTATGTTAACAGCAATCTGATGTTGATTTGACTTCATCCTATCATTGATAGCATTAGACTGAATCAACAGTGTGTGCAAACATACTGTATTTGTCAGTCCCTCCAGGATTTTTCGATTCTGCAATCACATAGGCTAGTTAAATCAACGATTCCTCGCATAGTTTGCCATTTTTACCAATCACTGCACTTTTACCGCATAAAAGGGTCCAATCAAACAAAGGCTTGCAATTTTGACCAATTACCACACTGTTACCTAGTTACCAGGTCCAATCAAACCACACATCAACCACACATACCTTCCATCACGACAATTCAATCTAAAGCAAATATTAGATGGGTCTTACATCAAATTTAGCCTGGGTGTAGGGAGTCTAACTTTTGGGGCTAAGAGTAAGTCAGTCTTAATGTAATCAGATCACACAAAGAGGTCCCCTGGCTATTTATTGCAACCAAATGATATGACTTGTCGATTAGCTGCATGTATTTATTTATTTGTATTGTATTTGTATTAATAACTAGCAAAAATGATTGTGATGGTTAGAATTCGAATTACTTTGTAAGAATAGACAGAATAATGTGAATAATGTGTTGGATAATGTGCAAACTTATAACAATGTTTGTAAACTGGGGTTGCGGACACCTTCATACATCCCACAATCGCGCATGCAGTAATCGGCTAGCTACTGTTCGCCTGTTTGCTGGTTACGTGCAACCTCCAAACGGCGATCTTGTCTTGAACCAATAAATGCACCGAGGCAATAGTGGTGAACACAATACAAATGCGGTAGTTGTCATGGGATAACACTGGATACTAGAAAAATCATCCATTCTGTTTGCCAGTTGTTTTACACGTCAGTTGAACTGTGAAGGATGTATTTGACGAAATGCAATATGTCTGTCAAGTTCTATCGTATTATCTCAGTCCAACATTCACTCGTAGTTATTTTGTTTATCTCCTCTCCCCATTTCAGTGCCAACGGGTCTGCTCAGACCTCTGTTGCAGTATCGCCCCGCGCCCAGCAGGTGGTAGTGTTCTCCAGGGGGAGATGGGGAGAGCGAGTATGTGTCAACGCCGAACTCAACGACTCGAACATGGTTCCCATCACCATAGGAAAGCTCACACCTTATAACAAGTAGGTTGTTGTCATCCTCCTGACAAGGTTATTGTCTCCAGTATTATGATAGTGAAATATGTTGGTTGTCACGGCATGTCTCTTGTACCCTACCCTACATATTGTACATACCGTACACAGAGGCATTAGTATCTATGGCGTATGTTTTATGGGGTGAATATGGAGTCTCCCTAACTAACTATCAACACAAACCTTCGACTAACACTGCCTTGAGAATTGTTGCATGTCAACATTACATTAATGTCAAGATGCAGCTGGTAGTTTGAGCGTCTGTCGAGACCAGTGGAGGCTGGCGGAGGTAGAAATTGGAGGACGGGCTCATTGTAATGCATGGAATGGAATAAGGAATTGTTTCAAACACAGATACCATTCCTCATTCCATTCCATGCATTACAATGACCCCATCCTCCGATGTCTACCTTCACCAGCCTCCCCTGGTAGAGACAATCTTCAAGGGACTATCCAAACAGAGTGAGCTGAGCCCATGCCTGCATGACTGGGTTGTCCATGGCATGGCGCGCTACCATTGGCTGATTCCCCCATAGAAACCTCAGACGGGTAGATCTGATTGGTCCATCTGACACCACACTTCCTGCTTTCTCCCCCTATTAGAGGACATGTCTTGGGTTGCCACAGAGACGCTGGCGGAAGGTCCCACCCCCGAGGCCAGGATTGGCCACACGGCGACCTACGACCCCGACCTACGACCCCGACCTACGACCCCGACTCCAAGCAGATCTTCATGTTCGGAGGGTCTAAGAACAGGAAGTGGTTCAACGACGTCCACATGTTGATGTTGCTTTGTTTTGCTTTATTTTAAAAGATAAAAGATAAATGAACCTTAATGAATGAATACATTACATTTTGAAACACGTTGTTGTATGTATGGTTATGATTTTAATGTCACTGGTGAACAAGAAACAAATGTCAACCTATTTCCTAAATAAACAATGACCAGCATTGCTCGTTAATAACTGTTTGGTGTTGATAGTTGCTTCGTTGTAGCCTTGTTACCCTTCTGTAGAAAAGCAGCTCTTTCTGGACCTGAACACAACCTACAGACACACTCCGGTCCCTGTGATTAAGAACAGGCAAGTCATCTTCTCACCTACACACTGTGGACAAGGGTTAGGGTTAGTTTTATCTCTGCATTTGCAGTGAAATGTGGTTCTTTCTGGCATCGTTGATCCTCTGGTAGTATTTAGATTTGACTGTTTGGTTTCCAGGAGGCTGTACAGTAACCATGGTGATGTTGCTCTGTGCTGCCCCCTTGCTGTGAGCGGTGCAGCAGGGAGGACAGACAGACCACCAGGTCAACGCCTCACTTCGGTGTTCACTGGACAGAATGAATGAATGAATGAATGAATGAATGAATGAATGAATGAATGAATGAATATTGTATTCATTTGTCAAGCCGCACTATCCCTACCCATTCTGTACAGGATTATATGATTATTTTCACGACTAGAAATAAATGAATAGATACATTAATATTGATAGTGTCATTGTGAGAACCCAGTCCGACTCTCAAACTCCAGGAAGACAGGTTGCATTGGCAGTATCTCGGATCGTTGTCTAGGTAACAGTCTGTTGTCGTTAAGGAGCCTTGCTCCTCTTGGTCAGTGTTATATCGCCCTCTCTTGGTGAGAGTGTGATATTGAAACTATATTGACATTATTTGAATTTAAACTGTATAACAGATACCAATGAAAGTGAATGAGAAATGCACAGCAAATGGTCCTCAGAGGGAGGAGAAAGGGAGGAGGAGGTGAGTTTGAATGAAAGGACCACACATGCTCAGAGTAGTCAGTGTAGCCGCATCATTTATTCATGGTTTAGCTGGTGAGCCGTGTGTATTAAATTAGTTCTGCCCTATAACCTGGTCCCAGACCTGTATGTGCTTTAGACTGGGCCCCAGACCTGTATGTGCTTTAGACTGGTCCCAGACCTGTATGTGCTTTAGACTGGTCCTCTGACTGGTCCCGGACCTGTATGTGCTTTAGACTGGTCCTCTGACTGGTCCCAGACCTGTATGTGCTGTAGCCTGGTCCTCTGACTGGTCCCAGACCTGTATGTGCTTTAGACTGGTCCTCTGACTGGTCCCAGACCTGTATGTGCTGTAGACTGGTCCTCTGACTGGTCCCAGACCTGTATGTGCTTTAGACTGGTCCTCTGACTGGTCCCAGACCTGTATGTGCTGTTGACTGGTCCCAGACCTGTATGTGCTTTAGACTGGTCCTCTGACTGGTCCCAGACCTGTATGTGCTGTAGCCTGGTCCTCTGACTGGTCCCAGACCTATATGTGCTGTAGCCTGGTCCTCTGACTGGTCCCAGACCTGTATGTGCTTTAGACTGGTCCTCTGACTGGTCCCAGACCTGTATGTGCTGTAGACTGGTCCCAGACCTGTATGTGCTGTAGACTGGTCCTCTGACTGGTCCCAGACCTGTATGTGCTTTAGACTAGTCCCAGACCTGTATGTGCTTTAGACTGGTCCTCTGACTGGTCCCAGACCTGTATGTGCTGTCGCCTGGTCCTCTGCCTGGTCCCAGACCTGTATGTGCTGTAGCCTGGTCCTCTGACTGGTCCCAGACCTGTATGTGCTGTAGCCTGGTCCTCTGACTGGTCCCAGACCTGTATGTGCTGTAGCCTGGTCCTCTGACTGGTCCCAGACCTGTATGTTCTTTAGACTGGTCCTCTGACTGGTCCCAGACCTGTATGTGCTGTAGCCTGGTCCCAGACCTGTATGTGCTGTAGCCTGGTCCTCTGACTGGTCCCAGACCTGTATGTGCTGTAGCCTGGTCCTCTGACTGGTCCCAGACCTGTATGTGCTGTAGCCTGGTCCTCTGACTGGTCCCAGACCTGTATGTGCTGTAGCCTGGTCCCAGACCTGTATGTGCTGTAGCCTGGTCCTCTGACTGGTCCCAGACCTGTATGTGCTGTAGCCTGGTCCTCTGACTGGTCCCAGACCTGTATGTGCTGTAGCCTGGTCCTCTGACTGGTCCCAGACCTGTATGTGCTGTAGCCTGGTCCTCTGACTGGTCCCAGACCTGTATGTGCTTTAGTTAACTCTTATCTCTGTCATCCCATACATGGAGAATGATGTCATAGGAGTTGTTGGAGATGTACAGATCTGGGACCTGTCTACCTGTCTATCTGTCTACCTGTCTACCTGTCTACCTATCTACCTGTCTACCTGTCTACCTATCTACCTATCTACCTGTCTACCTGTTCACCTGTCTACCTGTCTACCTGAGATTCAAAACCACTGTCATCCTTGAAAGGGAACAAATTCAAACCACCAGACTGACATGTTACCTATTGCCTGTGTGTGTTGTTTTCGTAAAAACCAATCAATCAATCACTCAATCAATAAGTTCAATCAATCAACCAATCTGACTTTAGTTATTGTGTATAGCGCATTTAATACACAAATGTATTAACAGAAACCCACATCAAAACAGAGGAAGGTAATAAAAACACGTGAGATGATAATGAACAGTCATAGAATTTAAACTGTAAAACAGAAACCAAGAGAGGAAGAAGAGACTAAAACAAGATTACAAGAAATAAAATAGTTGAACATCTAAAAGCAGCCTTCTGATCCTGATGCACAAATCAGAAATCATGTCAAACATTTTAAAATGGCAACTCGGGTGTGTGCATGTGTGGGTGTGTGTGTGTGCGTGCATGTGTGTGTGCGTGCGTATACGTGTGTGTGTGTGTGTGTGTGTGTGTGTGTGTGTGTGCGTGCGTGCGTGCGTGCGTGCGTGCGTGCGTGCGTGCGCGTGCGTGCGTGCGTGCGTGCGTGCGTGCGTGCGTGCGTGCGTGTGTGTGTGTCAGCCTGAGCCTGTGTTGCCTCTCCTCCATGACAGCTTTCCTAGCCTGTGTAAGAACAGCAGAGGCTGTACAGCACTGCTGGGGATGGAGAACAAGATAACAAAACTGGCTGCAACACAAACTTGGTCATTGGGCAGGACACTATAAACCACTACAATGACCACCAACGACCCAAAGCTGACCACCAGCGCTCCAAGAATGACCATGATGTTTCTGAATGCTCTCATCTTCGATTGGTCCTTCCCGTTCCTGTCCCCGCCCCCTTCCCCTGGGCCTGGGCGAATCAGAGCCCTGAGCACGGCCAGACTGCAGAAGCACATGACCAGGAGGCAGACGACACATAGGGAGCAGAATGGTATGACTGAGATATTTGGAAAACACGCCACCGCGAACCCCACCCACCCCAGACTGAGCAGCCACACCACCCCAGCCACGGCACACCTGTACCTGGGAGCCCTCAGACGGAGGTAGGCTACAGGCTGGAGCACGGCCAGGTAGCGCTCCACACAGGTGCAGCAGTGGAACATCGGTCTCCCTGAGATGGTAAGGACGTTAGTGAACATAGAGACTAGTATCACGGTGTGTGCGTTCAGGTGTTGGCCGATGACGAAGATCAACAGATTGACGGTGTGGACGATCTCCTGGACAGCCAGGTTATAGGTGAACACGTCTGTTGTTGTTGTTGTGGTGGTGGTGACCGTGCGCCTGGTTCCCAGCCATAGAACCCAGCAGCAGAGAGGCAGGATGAGCAGCAGGTTGACCAGGGAGAACACAGTAGACAGCAGTAATGTAGTTCCAGAGTCGGAACACTCATATACTGTAATGTTGAGGAGATGGGATGAGGTGTTGGTGGGAGGGGAGGAGGAGGAGGAGGAGGAGGAGGAGGAGTTCTGGTCGACAGAGAGGTCCTCCATGGGTACCTGTGTGTGTGTGTGTGTGCGTGTGTATGTGTTGAATTTAATTTGAGAGAGAGAGAAAGAGAGAGAGAGAGAGAGAGAGAGAACCACAATTGAATTTGATGAAATCAAAAACAGACCCATGGAGTCTCTCACACTAACAAGAGCATCGTTAAAACAAACAGTAATGAAACATCAAACTATTAACAGACAACAGCGATACCTGATACTATAATTGTTCAACATGTAACAATATATAATAACTAGTTGTTCAACATGTAATAATATCTGATAAGTTGTTCAACATGTAACAATATCTGATAAGTTGTTCAACATGTACGTGAACCCAGGTGTGTAACACAGAACAGCACACCTGAGCTGCCATGCATCAGGCTACACACACCTCCAACATTAGTATTAGGAGAGATTTTAGCAACACACGGATATACAATATAGTCATGTTAGAGATATCAGAATATAGACATAGTCATGTTAGAGATATCAGAATATAGACATAGTAATATTAAAGATATCATAATATAGACAGTCATGTTAGAGATATCAGAATATAGACATAGTAATATTAGAGATATCAGAATATAGACATAGTCATGTTAGAGATATCAGAATATAGACATAGTCATGTTAGAGATATCATAATATAGACATAGTCATGTTCGAGATATCATACTAGACAGAGACAGACCTTGAACAGAGATGGTATCTCACCTTTTCAAGTGTAGCCTCAACACAGCAGGCAGGTAGTGGCAGGTGAACTGGAGGTGTCCCAACAGGTGGACGTCTCAGACAGGTATGGACCACGGACAATTACAAATGACGTGACAGTGGGGTTTTCTGCATCATGATCATGATCATGTTGT
>NC_139655.1:1455551-1465551 GCF_951799395.1 Argentina silus | reverse complement strand
CAGCTACGAAGCGGACATCTTTGTAGCCGAGTACCAACAACTTCCGTTTGGTGGTCCGACACATTAAAAACCCCTCCGGAATAAATGACCAACAATAGTTCCGTTCTCAGCACTTCAAGATTTGAGTCATTTAGCCGACGCTCAAATCCAGAACGGTTTACAATAAGTACATTCGCCTAAAGTAAGTGAAACAACTATACATCACAATTATCGCAGATATAACTTTCTATAAGAATAAGTCACATACACTTTGTGTTTCTCCTCTCACTTCACCACAGAAAACTCCAGTTCGGACACATCATGTAAAAGACAAAGACTATTAGATAGAAGTCAAAGAAGTTTCCTTTATTTGTAACATACAAATAAAACACTGACGTGACGAGGCAGAAGTGACTGTTTTCCCTTTCGTCATCGGTTAATAAGAAGCACAAGACTGGAATACTCATTCTCAAACATTGAGTTTAAATGTAATTTTTCCAAAACAAGTGTTTTACCTGTAAAAAGGCAAATTAAAACTAATGGATGTGTAACCGTATATATACACAGAGAAGGGAGAGACACAAATTAAAAATGTTGAACTTGAAAGATGAGGACATTCAACATGACAAAATAAAAATGTAGAACTTGTAAAGATGAGGATATTCAACATGTCATAATAAAAAGAATGTGATGGTTTTCTTAAAAAAAAGAAAAGAAAAAAAAGGTAAAATGAAAAGTTAATTGCTAAACTAAAAGATTTAAATTTCAACAAAAGCAAACCATTCCTTAAGAACCCTCCCCCACACACACCCGTCCCGACCTGGGGAGACATGGCCCTTTATGCTCTGATCTAGGGTCAGATCACTCTCTCACAGGGGGAGGCTGGTGGAGGTAGACATCGGAGGACTGCTCTCTCACACAGGGCTGAATCTCAAAAGCCCGTCCTCCGATGTCTACCTCCACCAGCCTCCCCTGCTCTCTCACACAGGGCTGAATCTCAAAAGCCCGTCCTTGATTCCTTGCGTCCCCTCTCAACCCATTGGAGGAGAATATGCAAAAGGGAGGAACCCCAGACCTTCTCCTCCAATGAGTTTTGAGAAGGAGGTGAGGAGAGAGGACATGAAATCTTAACCATTATTGGGGGGGGCGGGGGGGGGGGAGACCCAGCCAATCTGACCGTAGATCAGGGTCAAAGGTCACCGTCCTCCTCCTCCCTGCTGCGGTCCAACATGGCTGCTGGTCAACACGAGGGAGGAGGTCAGTCACGCCTGTGCCACACCATCTCTCCACCCCGTCCCTGAAGCGTGCACTTAGATGGTACTAGATTGGTGTCAGAGTCCATTGCTTAAGACCGATCCTACGCTTAAAAAAAAAAAAAGACATGTTGGACGGGAAGTACACAAGTGCACACTTCAGGGGAGGGGTGGAGGAGTGGGGGCGCGGCCGCTGTACAACGTCCTGTTGGTGGAAAATATGAAAAGTGAACGACCGCGAGGCTGTCGGAAGTAAATCTTAAACACAAGCAATGTCTGAAGTCTTTTTGTTCGTCTGTTTCGTTTAAACAAGCACTAAATACCTACAGCAGTCTGAGAGTCTGAGGTGTCAGAAGGTTGGGTGGTCTTTGCTGCCCCCCCCATACTGATTTTTGAAACGGGCATGTCTGTCCTGATTGTTCTATTTCTAACTCTTGACATTCGCAGCAATGTCAATAGGGACATTTTAACTCGATTATTCGAGTCTCACACACACACACACACACACGCACACGCACACACACGCACACACACACACAACTACGCTGGCTAAGCCACAACGTTACAGGGACGGTTTCCCGGACCCAGATTAAGCCGGACCCTGGACTATAGAGAATGTTTTTTAGTCCAGGACTAGATTAATCTGGGTCCAGGACACTTGTTCTCACATTTATAATCTGTGTGTGTGTGTGTGTGGGGGGGGGGGCAGGGCAGGGGCAGGAACCCAATGACCTGAAACCATAGAAAGAGAACGAGTAGATGGCATGTTGATTTTAAAAGTGGAATTTGAACCCTGTAATCCAACGGACTTCCCCTTTAAACGGCCATGTCCGTTCTCCTCGTTCCATCTCTACGGCTGAAGCCCAAAATACCCTGAAGCTTCTGGAACCAGAGGGAGAGACGGCAGTGGAGGACCCACACGGCTGCAGCCTGGCTCACACCTGGGCTGACGCTACATTCAGGTGCTCCTCCGAAATCGGAAACTCAAGAAACTTCCCGCTCGGGAACTCTGTGTGACTTTGAGACCTCAGAGTCGTCGTCGTCGTCGTCCCCCACGCACACGGAGCGATAGGGTAACCTAACCTAACAGGGTGTGACTTCGGGGAGCCCTGCGGGAGATTGAAGTTGGAATGTTCAGAGTTTCAGAGGAGCGCCTGAACGCACCGTGTATCACAAAGCGGGATGGCGTATTACGTCGTCAGCTGACTCTGAGGAAACGCCCAGATATACAACGAGCTGTTTGTTCAGTTCAACGTGAGTCGTTGGGGAGTATTAGGAGTAATCACGCCCGGTTCACATTTTACCACCTTAGAAATATGAAGTTAATCCGGAATACTCAAAGAAAGGTCATCTGGAAAGGTCAGCGGATGGAAAGCTGCTTTGTGATACACCGCCCTGGTCCCCAGGGCACAAACACACACGTAGCGACGCGCTTTAGTGACTCACTGTGAAAAGATCATTTAAAAAAAAAAAAAAAAAAAAAAAAATGAAAATAATAATATAAAAAAAAAGAAAGAATAAAACATTCCTTAGTTAGTTGCCATGCAAACAATAACTGGAAGGTGTGAATTGAAGGAAGAAAATGAGGAGGGGAGGGAAGGGGGGGTCATGTAAAAGCAGCACCAGTGGGTCTTCACTGCCATCAGAGAGAAAAGAAACTAACCAGAAGTCCATAGGTAGACAACACCTGGTCAGACAGGGAGAAAAGCATTGTGGCTGTTTAAGATGTCTAAGGGAGGTAACAGTGTGTGTGTGTGTGTGTGTGTGTGTGTGTGGGTCAAAATAGGAATGTGGTGTCAGGTGTGTTTGCTTGGGTGGGTGGTGGGGGGGGCGAGCAGAATTAGCTGGGTGACGGGGATGTATTTGAGCACCGGACCAGGAAGCAGGGAAACAGAAAGAAAGTTGCTGGTTGGTGGTCTCAGTGGCAGCAGCCCCCACAGTGCCCGCCCCCGTGGGCGTGGCCTGAACCCTCGCCATGTTTGGTTCGCCGACTCAGGATCTCGTAGGTCACGTCGTCGCCACAGCAACCGGACATACTGGGTGAGGTGTCGTCAATCTCAAACCTGAGGGAGAGAAAGGAGGGAGGGAGGGAGGGAGGTAGAGAAGGAGAGAGGGGGAAGGGAGGGAGGTAGAGAAGGGATGGAGGTAGAGAAAGAGAGGGGATGAGGGAGGGGATGAGGGAGAGAAGGGAAGGGAGGGGATGAGGGAGAGAAGGGAAGGGAGGGGATGAGGGAGAGAAGGGAGGAGATGAGGGAGAGAAGGGAAGGGATGAGGGAGGGAAGGGAGGGGATGAGGGAGGGAAGGGAAGGGAGGGGATGAGGGAGAGAAGGGAGGAGAGGGGATGAGGGAGAGAAGGGAAGGGAGGGGATGAGGGAGGGAAGGGAAGGGAGGGGATGAGGGAGAGAAGGGAGGAGAGGGGATGAGGGAGAGAAGGGAAGAGAGGGGATGAGGGAGAGAAGGGAAGGGAGGGGATGAGGGAGAGAAGGGAAGGGAGGGGATGAGGGAGAGAAGGGAAGGGAGGGGATGAGGGAGAGAAGGGAAGGGAGGGGATGAGGGAGAGAAGGGAAGGGAGGGGATGAGGGAGAGAAGGGAAGGGAGGGGATGAGGGAGAGAAGGGAAGGGGGATGAGGGAGAGAAGGGAGGAGATGAGGGAGAGAAGGGAGGAGAGGGGATGAGGGAGAGAAGGGAAGAGGGGATGAGGGAGAGAAGGGAGGAGAGGGGATGAGGGAGAGAAGGGAAGAGGGGATGAGGGAGAGAAGGGAAGAGGGGATGAGGGAGAGAAGGGAAGAGGGGATGAGGGAGAGAAGGGAGGAGAGGGGATGAGGGAGAGAAGGGAAGAGGGGATGAGGGAGAGAAGGGAAGAGGGGATGAGGGAGAGAGGACATTATATAGAAAATTAACACCAAATTCAACTAATCAGTTGCTCGTTAGCGTGCTTGTAGGAACCACAATGACTGGAAGGCACTGAGAGTAGAGAGAGAGGGAGGGGGGGAGAGAGGGGGAGACAGGGGGGGAGAGAGAGAGAGAGGGAGAGAGAAAGAGGGGGGGAGAGAGAGAGAGAGGGGGGGGAGAGAGAGAGAGGGGGGAGAGAGAGAGAGAGAGGGGGGGAGAGAGAGAGAGAGAGGGGGGGAGAGAGAGAGAGAGAGGGGGGGGAGAGAGAGAGAGAGAGGGGGGGGAGAGAGAGAGAGAGGGGGGGGAGAGAGAGAGAGAGAGGGGGAGAGAGAGAGAGGGAGGGAGAGAGAGAGAGGGAGAGAAAAAGAGGGGGGGAGAGAGAGAGAGGGGGGGAGAGAGAGAGAGAGAGAGACAGGGGGGGAGAGAGAGAGAGAGAGAGAGAGAGGGACCGTAGAGAGAGGGGGAGAGAGAGATGGGGGGACAGACAGCAGAGAGACTTACTGTAAGGCTTCCCTGAAGAACTGGTACGCCCCATGGTTGTGTTTAAATACTGTCAGCATGACCTTCTTCATTTGTGTGCTGGAGGGAGGAAGAGGGGGGGGAGGGAGGAAGAGAGAGAGAGAAAGAGGGAGACAAGTTAAGTTTCCATTGTCTTTAGATTTATATCATTAATAATATTCTTCCGATGTTTTGATTACATTAGCCAATCTCACGACCATATCTCCTTGTTCTATTCTTCAAGCCTATCGTTTAAGTTTGGGCAATATTGTTTTTATCTCGACAGTCATGCTAATAATTTGAATTGGAATATGAGAGAGAGAGAGAGAGAGAGCCTAGATAGCGTTAGGGTGCCATGGTGACCGGGGGGGGGGGGGGGGGGGGGTACCTGTTGGCGATGAGCTGTAGGATCTGGATCAGGAACTTGCCCAGCCCTTTCCTCCGCACTTTGCTCTCCAGCTGCACCTCGTAACTAGAAATACACCACCAGGTTAGATTAACAACCAACAGTCCACCACCAGGTTAGATTAACAACCAACAGTCCACCACCAGGTTAGATTAACAACCAACAGTCCACCACCAGGTTAGATTAACAACCACCACTCCACCACCAGGTTAGGTTAACAACCATAGAGTTACTGTACACAGAAAAACCTCTTCACAAAGCTGGACCAGGGCCCAGTATTTCCAAACTCTTCATCTGGATCAGAATGATCAGGATCAGATCTGTCTGATTTTCTCCATACCACTATATGAAACATTATGACATATTATATTATACTACTATATGAAACACTGGACCCTGGTGACAGATATATACCAAAACCCAGAACCAGTGGTCTGGTGGTCTGGACCGAAACCCAGAACCAGTGGTCTGGACCGAAACTCAGAACCAGTAGTCTGGTGGTCTGGACTGAAACCCAGAAGGTTCTGGTGGTCTGGACTGAAACCCAGAACCAGTAGTCTGGTGGTCTGGACTGAAACCCAGAAGGTTCTGGTTCCTCACCAGTAGAGCACCTCCTCCCCGCACTCGTTGTCGAATCGGAAGTGAGAGAAGGCGACGGGGGCGGAGTCGGCGTCGCGGGCCAGGAGGTACCACGCCCTCTCGTCCTTCATCTCATCCCTCTTTTCTCTCTCCTTCCATCCCCACTCGCTCTGCTCGTACCTGTGGGTGGGCGGGGTCAAAGGTGAGAGGTCACAGCGTAAGATTAACATCAATGTTAAGTCGTGTTGTCTTTAGCAGACCAGGGGGAGGCTGGTGGAGGTAGAAATCGGAGGTCGGGCTTCATTGTAATGCATGGAATGATGACGTTTGGTACTGCACCTGAAGCCATCCATTACAATGGGCCCGTCCTCCGATTTCTACCTCCACCAGCCTCCCCTGTAGCACTTGTGTTGCTGAACGACCCTTTCATCACCTTTTCTCTCCCCCCCCCCCCCCCCCCCCCCCCCCTCATCTAAGTGTCTCCATGTTGGTCATAGTTCACCCCTCTATCCCTCCGACTCCCCCCCCCACCATCCCTCCTACACCCCTTCTCTCGCCTTTCCATCCCTCCCTCTGCTCATCCCTCCCTCCCTCTGCTCATCCCTCCCTCCCTCCCTCCCTCCCCCCTCCCTTCTTACAGCGTCTGCATGTTGGTCCTGGTCAGCTCGTAGGCCCATTCCACAGAGATGGGGTTGAGGGTGGAGACTCTCTTACACTCTATCTGCAGGTTCAGCCTGGGGGGGGGAGAGGAGAAGAGAGTACATCAGTCAGCAGTACACAGAAATAGTGTACATTGTAGGGTGAAGTGTAAGGATGTGGAGTCTGTTGCTACTGTAGAAGACACACACTCAGCAGCACAGATGTACTGGGTCAACACTAACATTAGCTGGGACTGGGGAAGGGGGGGGGCAGGGGGGGAGAAAGAGACAGAGAGAGACACAGACAGAGAGACACACAGACAGAGAGAGAGAGAGAGAGAGAGAGAGAGAGAGAGACAGACAGAGAGAGAGAAAGAGAGAAACAGACAGACAGACAGAGAGAGAGAGAGAGACAGACAGACAGAGAGAGAGAAAGAGAGAAACAGACAGACAGAGAGAGAGACAGACAGAGAGAGAGAGAAACAGACAGACAGAGAGAAACAGACAGACAGACAGAGACAGACAGAGAGCTCTTACCCGTTTCTATCGTATTTCTTGAAGACGGGGAAAGCAGCCAGAGGGTCGTCCAGCTGTCAGACAGGAAATTACATCACGCTTCATAATTAGACACCGGAAGGGAAACCCAGCTCAGTGATTGGCTGAAACCCATTCCCCCGCCCCCTCACCTTATTGGCTGCGTCCACCTTGGCGCAAACGGCGTCCATGGCCGCTCTCTCCTCCTGACGACGCTGCTTCTTCTCCTTCGCTCGATTTGACTTCCTCTGGAGGGGAGGAACAGGGGAGAGAGAGGAGGGGAGGGGGGAGGAACAGAGGAGAGAGAGGAGGGGAGGGGGGAGGAACGGGGGAGAGAGAGGAGGGGAGGAACAGGGGAGAGAGAGGAGGGGAGGGGGGAGGAACAGGGGAGGGGGTAGGAACAGGGGAGAGAGAGGAGGGGAGGGGGTAGGAACAGGGGAGAGAGAGGAGGGGAGGGGGGAGGAACAGGGGAGAGAGAGGAGGGGAGGGGGGAGGAACAGGGGAGAGAGAGGAGGGGAGGGGGTAGGAACAGGGGAGAGAGAGGAGGGGAGAGAGGAGAGGAACAGGGGAGAGAGAGGAGGGGAGGGGGGAGGAACGGGGGAAGAGAGAGGAGGGGGGGACGAGGGGGTGGGAACAGGGAGATTGGGGAGAGGAACAGGGGAGAGAGAGGGAGAGGAACAGGGAGAGAGGAGGAGAGGAACAGGGGAGATTGGGGGAGAGGGGAGGAGAGGAACAGAGGAGAGAGGGAGAGGAACAGAGGAGAGGGAGGGAGAGGAACAGAGGAGAGGGAGGGAGAGGAACAGAGGAGAGGGAGGGAGAGGAACAGAGGAGAGGGAGGGAGAGGAACAGGGGAGAGAGGAGAGGAACAGGGGAGAGAGGAGAGGAACAGGGGAGAGGGGAAGAGGAACAGGGAGAGGAACAGGGGAGAGAGGAGGGGAGGAACATGGGAGAGAGGAGAGGAACAGGGGAGAGAGGAGGAGAGGAACAGGGGAGAGAGGGGAAGAGGAACAGGGAGAGGAACAGGGGAGAGAGGAGGGGAGGAACATGGGAGAGAGGAGAGGAACATGGGAGAGAGGAGGAGAGGAACAGGGGAGAGAGGAGGAGAGGAACAGGGGAGAGAGGAGGAGAGGAACAGGGGAGAGAGGAGGAGAGGAACAGGGGAGAGAGGAGGAGAGGAACAGGGAGAGGAACAGGGAGAGGAACAGGGGAGAGAGGAGGGGAGGAACATGGGAGAGAAGAGGGGAGGAACATGGGAGAGAGGAGGGGAACAGGGGAGAGGAGGGAGTGATGAGGTGGGAGAATAACATTGTAATTTGACAAAATCTTCTCCAGTGTGTGTGTGTACAAAGGGAATGAACAGTGCCACATGAGTGCTAGCATGCGACTATTTGTGTGGCACACACTGTCAATTTACTATAATGTCATTGATCATCATCATTATGTGTGTGTGTGTGTGTGATGCATGTTTGTTCTGGTCCGCCCTACCAACAGGTGGTTCAGACTGATCATGTTGAAAACGAGTGTGTGTGTTTTGAGTACATTTCTGTGTTTGTTTGTACTCGTTTGAGACGGAGGCCCATCAACGGATGCGAATTCAGGTCCAATGTTGAAACGCTCAGACACACGAACGCCTGAGAAAGTAACATGACAAACTAACTAACATGCCTCAACTCGCTCTCTCAGCTTGATTACTTCTTTATATTTATTTATATATATATATATATATGGAAAGCATATTACGTCTTCAGGGAAGAATGTCAACCTAACAATTCTGTCTCAAAACACGAGGGTTACGGCGAGCAGGAACCACGTGTAAAGTTATTAGCAGCAAGATGCGGGTCATCATTCTTCCGAGAACTTCTGGAGAGGCTCACTGCCTGCTCTTCACCCCGACCAGACACGGGCTTAAAAACGGCTGAAAACCTCAACCTAATTTAGTTTAATTCACCGATCGGTGGTGTGCGGCGACCACGAAAGCACACTGTTCTTCTAGGCTAGTCGGTCGGCTGGGTTGGACAGACACCTTGCAGTGAACATCTTGGCTAAATCAGTAATAAAGATGGAGTCCTGACCCGAGTGGCTAGGCTAACACACACACACACACACACACACACACACACACACACACTAACTACAAGGCTAAAGCAATCAACACAATAATAAACATGGACGGCACAGTGGAAAACACACTAACACTGGCAGAAATCGGAGAGAGGGGGGGGGCGATCGTATGAAATTGTTCATTAAAATCGAGACTATAGAGGCAATCAAAGTGTGTGTGTGTGTGTGTGGTAGCTGGATTGCAATGCTAGCACTATCAGGGCCACTCAGACTGGCTGCTGCAGCCACCACCCCCACCCCCCATCCCTCCATCTCTCCTTTCCCCATCACGCATTCACTGGATCATGAATTTAGAAGCATGCTCTTTGTTCCCCGTCCGTCCGTCCGTCCGATTGATGCAAGCATTCATCTCTTTCTCGCTGTTTTTCCCCCACAAACAGAAACACAAGAGACGGACACACACACACAAACTCACCCCCATTCCGTTGTGTAACACCGTCCTCCTTGAAGAAACTAGCGGATTGTAATCGGTTTAGCTGTGTACGACCTGCTTGCTGCCTGTTGCTAGATTGATTTTTTTGGGGGGGTTTGGTGAAAAGGGGGCAAAGCTTATGAATGATAGCGATGCTAAAGCTTAGCGAGGAAGCTAGCTGGCTCGCTGGCTGGCTAAAAAAAAAAAATAACAATCGGAGGACAATTCGTTACACCTCAACGATAAAACGTTTAGCACGTTTTATTTTTTTTCTCCGCCGGATTGGCGCCAAGAGTAGTGGGTGAATTACGTCTCTTGGCCCTGATCCCTCTTCCTTTCCTCTATCCTTTCCTCCCTCCCTCTCTCTCTTTCTTTGCCTCCTCTTCTCCCTCCAACATTAGCGCGAAGATCGTTTCCTCGTTGTGGAAATGACGACATGAGCTGTAGGGGTCAATACGGCTGCCAGCCGTTCCTTCCTGATTGCACTGTCTGCCTACAAATCTAATTATCTCTTTTTCCATTTGATAAATAAATTCGATAAGACATAATTGGAGGCATTGTGATCTTTTTTTTTTTTTTTTTTTTTTTATGTTCACGAGTTCCCTAATATTGGGGATACAGTGAAGCAGCATGTTAGTCCTTAAGAGGGCTCGCTGAGGGGCACATTTTGCCAAATATTCATGGCGGG
>NC_139655.1:1443051-1450551 GCF_951799395.1 Argentina silus | reverse complement strand
ATGAAACTGAACTTGACGGTAGTGCATTGTGTGTGTAACTACACAATCCAGTCTGTCAATCCAACTCATTTAATCAGATTGTCTTTTCAGCGGTCAAATTGGGTCTAGTTGTTCAATTTATATAGTTTAGGAGATGTGTAGTTTTCTACAGCTGTCTTTTTTACCCGGTAAAGTCCCGGTTGTAGTGTCGGTATATGGGAACGTGTCCGTTTAACTAGGTGGTGGTGGATGTCCTGAAGTGACCGTCTAGTCTTTTGACTCGCAGCTCCGGCAGACAAAAATACAAGAACACCTCACGGCACTGTGGTCGGAATTGACGGAACTTGGTGACCAGAAGATTTGTGTACTATTGCATAATGTGTTCAGTGTTTTTGTCTTGGTCTCGTTTTCACTCCTGATTGTTGAGCATGTCAGTACTTGTGCTAAAGAGGATGCTCTGTTCAGATGTGTGTGTGTGTGTGTGTGTGTGTGTGTGTGTGTGTGTGTGTGTGTGTGTGTGTGTGCTGTAGATGTGTTTATTTCCATAAACTAGAACAATACTGTCATTCATAGTATAGTTTATTCAAGCCATTTGTGTGTGTGTGTGTGTGTGTGTGTGTGTGTGTGTGTGTGTACCAAGGCCTAGTTGATTTGGTGTGTGTTGCCGGGTAGATGAGTATTTTGACCTTACTCCCGGGACGTGTGTGTATGTGTCCAGTTGTGTGGATGTAGGTGTGTGTGATGTAATGTGTGTGTATGTGTGTGTCACACATGCCTTTGGTGATGTAGTGTGTGTGTGTGTATGTGTGTGTGTGTATCACACATGCCTTTGGCGATGTGTGTATGTGTGCGCACAATTGAGAGATGTGTGTGTGTTACAGTGATGTCCTTGATGATTGATTGATTGATTGATTGAGTGGCCGCGGGCCAGAGAGAGAGTGTATGTTGGTGTAGGCCTACTGTGACTGGGTGTTGATGTAGGCCTACTGTGACTGGGTGTTGATGTAGGCCTACTGTGGCTGGGTGTTGATGTAGGCCTACTGTGACTGGGTGTTGATGTAGGCCTACTGTGGCTGGGTGTTGAGCTGGGGGTTGATGTAGGCCTACTGTGGCTGGGTGTTGATGTAGGCCTACTGTGACTGGGTGTTGATGTAGGCCTACTGTGGCTGGGTGTTGAGCTGGGGGTTGATGTAGGCCTACTGTGGCTGGGGGTTGAGCTGGGGGTTGATGTAGGCCTACTGTGGCTGGGTGTTGATGTTGGGTGTTGATGTAGGCCTACTGTGACTGGGTGTTGATGTAGGCCTACTGTGACTGGGTGTTGATGTAGGCCTACTGTGACTGGGTGTTGATGTAGGCCTACTGTGACTGGGTGTTGATGTAGGCCTACTGTGACTGGGTGTTGGTGTAGGCCTACTGTGACTGGGTGTTGATGTAGGCCTACTGTGACTGGGTGTTGATGTAGGCCTACTGTGACTGGGTGTTGGTGTAGGCCTACTGTGACTGGGTGTTGATGTAGGCCTACTGTGGCTGGGTGTTGATGTAGGCCTACTGTGGCTGGGTGTTGATGTTGGATGTTGATGTAGGCCTTTCTCTCTGTCATATGTTGTGTGTGCGTGTGCGTGTGCGTGTGTGTGTGCTGCAGCCATGCCGTCGGTGATGGAGCGGTCGGAGCGGTCCGGGGGCGGGGTGCTGTCCAGAAGCAGGGCCAAAACCGTCACCAACGGCAACAGCCACCATTCGGAGGAGGAGAGCAGCGATGAGGAACACGCTCACGGTACACACACACACACACACACACACACACACACACACACACACACACACACACATGAACACACACACACACACACACACATGAACACACACACACATGAACACACACACACACACACACATGAACACACACACACACACACATGAACACACACACGAACACACACACACACATGAACACACATACACACACGCACACACACATGCACACACACGAACACACAATACACACACACACACACACACGCACACACTCTCAATCACACACACACACTTTCAATCACACACACACTCTCTTTCTCAATCACACACACTCTCTCTCTCAATCACACACACACACACTCTCTCTCTCTCTCTCTCTCTCTCTCAATCACACACACTCTCTCTCTCAATCACACACTCTCTCTCTCTCTCTCTCTCTCTCTCTCTCCCTCTCTCAATCACACTCTCCCTCTCTCTCTCTCTCTCTCTCTCTCTCTCTCTCCCCCTCTCTCTCTCTCTCTCTATCACATTCCTGTCTCTTATGCTTTCTCCACATCTCTATGCTACGCTCTATGTTCCCTCCTGTAAACTGAGCCAATAACTGCTGTTGTATTCCCTGTGTGCTCTCCTCTCCTCTCCTCTCCTCTCCTCCTTCATCCTGTCTTCCCCCTCCTCCGCCCACCTCCCTCCCCCTCTCCCCCGCCCGCCTCCCTCCCACTCTCCTCCATCCTCCTGTCAGTCTCTGAAGAAGTGCTGAGTAATCGTTCTCATCCTCCTCCTCTTCCTCTCTACTTATCTCTCCCCCTCTCTCCACCTCCCTCCCTCTCTCCCCCTCTCTCTCTGCTCTCTTCATCCTCCTCCCTCTCTCTCTCTCTCTCTCTCCCTCCCTTCATCTGTCTCTGCTGTCTTCATCCTCCTCCCTCCCTCCCTCCCCCCCTCTCTCTCTCTCCCTCCCTCTCTCTCTCTCTGCTGTCTTTATCCTCCTCCCTCCCTCCCTCTCTCCCTCCCTCCCTCTCTCTCTCTCTCCCTCCCTCCCTCTCTCTCTCTCCCTGCTGTCTTTATCCTCCTCCCTCCCTCTCTCTCTCTCTCCCTGCTGTCTTTATCCTCCTCCCTCCCTCTCTCTCTCTCTCCCTCCCTCCCTCTCTCTCTCTCTCTCTGCTGTCTTTATCCTCCTCCCTCCCTCCCTCTCTCTCTCTCCCTGCTGTCTTTATCCTCCTCCCTCCCTCTCTCTCTCTCCCTGCTGTCTTTATCCTCCTCCCTCCCTCTCTCTCTCCCTGCTGTCTTTATCCTCCTCCCTCCCTCTCTCCCTCCCTCCCTCCCTCCCTCTCTCTCTCTCTCTCCCTCCCTCCCTCTCTCTCTCTGCTGTCTTTATCCTCCTCCCTCCCTCTCTCTCTCTGCTGTCTTCATCCTTCTCTCTCTCTCCATATCTCTCTCTGTCTGCTGTCTTCGTCCTCTCTTTTTCTCCTTTCCTCTCTCCTCTCCTCCCCCTCCTGTCTCTCCCCCCTCCCTCTGTTCTCTCCATCCCTCATGTCTCTGTGCTTGCCCTTGCACACATTGCTTATGTCTTCTGATCATTCTCATCTTCCTCCTCTGTCTTCTCATCCCTTTCTCCCTCCTTTCTCTCGGTATCCCCTCCTCTCTCTCTCTCTCTCTCTTCCTATCCCCTGTCCTCTACAGTCTTCTCCTTTTCTCTACCTCTGTGTCTGTTATCTCTCCAGTAACCCCCTCCCTCCTTCTCTCCTCTCTCTCTCTCTCTCTCTCTCTCTCTCTCTCTCTCTCTCTCTCTCCAGACAGCATGATTCGAGTGGGAGGAGACTACCAGGCTCAGATCCCAGAGTTCAAACCAGGTACCAGGGAGGGAGGGAGGGAGGGAGGGAGGGGGGAGGATGCAGATAAGGGAGGGGGAGAGATGAGGAGTAGGAGGGAGGGAGGGATTGGGAGAAGCGAGGGAGGAGAGGAATTGATAGACAGACAGAAGAGTGGATTTGGAGGAGAAAAGAATCAAATGAAGAATAGAGGTGAAGGAGGTGGATCAGGATTGATTTAAATAATTGATTTAATCTAGAAGGGATTATTTAGTGTGTGTGTGTGTGTGTGTGTGTGTGTGTGTGTGTGTGTGATGAGAGAGAGAGAAAGGGTGAGGTGGAGGAAAGGAAGCATAGAGTGAGAAAAAGGAGTTGAATGGATGGATAGGAGGAGATGGAAGAAAGGAAGGAAGGAGTGTGTGTGTGACGTGTGTGACGTGTGTGTGTGTGTGTGTGTGTGTGTGTGTGTGTGTGTGTGTGTGTGTGTGACGTGTGTGTAATTGTGTTTCCAGACAGTCCAGCTCGTTACAGTGACAAAGACCAGAGGAGCATGCTGGTGTGGTGCCCCAATAACCTGGTGTCTGATGCCATGTGTAAGAACACACACACACACACACACGCACACGCACACACACGTACATGCCTATTTACACACGCACGCACACACACACACAGACACGTACGTGCCTATTTACACACACACACACACACTCCTGCTCACAAACTATTCACTGTATTACAAGCCGTTTTGACCAATAAACATTGTTTCTGCCTCCCCCCCATCCCCCTCCCTCCCCCATCCCCTCATCCCCCCCATCCCCCTCCTCCCCACCTCCCATCCCCTCCCCTCCCCCCATCCCCCTCCCTCCCCCATCCCCTCATCCCCCCATCCCCCTCCTCCCCTCCCCCCATCCCCTCCCCTCCCCCTCCACCCCCTCCCTCCCCACCTCCCATCCCCCATCCCCTCCCCCCAGTGGATGAGTACATCCTGATGTCGAAGGAGAAGCACGGCTACAACATGGAGCAGTCCCTGGGCATGCTGCTGTGGCACCGCCACGACGTGGAGCGCTCCCTGGCAGACCTGGCCAACTTCACGCCCTTCCCAGAGGAGTGGACCGTCGAGGACAAGGTGCTGTTCGAACAGGCCTTCAGCTTCCACGGGAAGAGCTTCCACCGCATCCAGCAGATGGTGAGGCCCGCACACACACACACACACACACACACACACACACACACACACACACTCAGAGAGAGAATTACACACACACACACACAAACTCACACTCACACTCTCTTAACTCACAGTGTGTGTGTGTGTGTGTGTGTGTGTGTGTTTGTGTCTAGCTGCCAGACAAGCTGGTGTCCAGTCTAGTGAAGTACTACTACAGCTGGAAGAAGACTCGGACCAGAACCAGCGTGATGGACAGACAGGCCCGCCGGCTCGTCAACAAGAGAGAGAAGGAAGACAGGTAGGAGAGAGGGAGGGAGGGAGGGAGGGATGGAGGGATGGAACGAAGGACAGAAGAGAGAGGGGAGGGAGGGAGGGAAGGAAGGAAGGAAGGAAGGAGGGATGGAAGGAAGGAGAGAAGAGAGAGGGAGGGGAGGGATTGAGAGAGGGAGGGAATGAATGAATGAATGGACAGAGTTGAACCGAGCTGAGCTGGTCACACATCCACCATCAGCCAGCTGTGTGTGTGTGTGTGTGTGTGTGTGTGTGTGTGTGCGTGTGTGTGTGCGTGTGTGTGCGTGTGTGTGTGTGTGTGCGTGTGTGTGTGTGTGTGTGTGTGTGTGTGTGCGTGTGTGTGTGTGTGTGTGCGTGTGTGTGTGTGTGTGTGCTCTCTCTGAGTGTGACTGTTCCACAGTCACTCCCAGCCTTCACCAGGGCCACTCCAGGCCTATTCCTCCTCTACCCCCTGGTCCTCCTCCTCTACCCTCACTGGTCCTCCTCCTCTACCCCCCCGGTCCTCCTCTACCCCCCTGGTCCTCCTCCTCTACCCCCCTGGTCCTCCTCCTCTACCCTCACTGGTCCTCCTCCTCTACCCCCCCGGTCCTCCTCTACCCCCCTGGTCCTCCTCCTCTACCCCCCCGGTCCTCCTCTACCCCCCTGGTCCTCCTCCTCTACCCTCACTGGTCCTACTCCTCTACCCCCCCGGTCCTCCTCTACCCCCCTGGTCCTCCTCCTCTACCCCCCCTGGTCCTCCTCCTCTACCCCCCCGGTCCTCCTCCTCTACCCCCCCTGGTCCTCCTCTACCCTCCCTGGTCCTCCTCCTCTACCCCCCTGGTCCTCCTCCTCTACCCCCCCTGGTCCTCCTCCTCTACCCCCCCTGGTCCTCCTCCTCTACCCCCCCCCGGTCCTCCTCCTCTAGGGACAGGCTGCCAGAGGGACAGGCTGTCGGAGGGACAGGCTGTCAGAGGGACAGGCTGTAAGAGGGACAGGCTGTCAGAGGGACAGGCTGTCAGAGGGACAGGCTGTAAGAGGGACAGGCTGCCAGAGGGACAGGCTGTAAGAGGGACAGGCTGCCGGAGGGACAGGCTGTCAGAGGGACAGGCTGTAAGAGGGACAGGCTGCCAGAGGGACAGGCTGCCGGAGGGACAGGCTGTAAGAGGGACAGGCTGCCAGAGGGACAGGCTGCCAGAGGGACAGGCTGTAAGAGGGACAGGCTGTCGGAGGGACAGGCTCTGTGTGGTTCCCTACCTGGGGGGGGGGGGGGGGGGGGTTGAAGTTATGGTAGCTGTATCAGAGCAGAGCCCTCCAATTACACCAAAACCTCAAGTATTATTATCATATTAAAACCTCAAGTATTATTATCATATTAAAACCTGATGTATTATTAGCATATTAAAACCTCATGTATTACCGTTTTGATTAAACTACATTTCTGTTAAACGATGTAAGTGTCCTGACTGACATGTGATTCAGGGGGGTGTCAACCCCCCCCCCCCCCCCTCCAGAGAGACGACAAGCTTCATCTCTCCTCCTTCTCTCCTCCCTTCTCTCCTCCTTTTTCTCCCTTCTCTCCCTTCTCTCCTCCCTTCTCTCCTCCTTTTCTCCTCCTTCTCTCCCTTCTCTCCTCCCTTCTCTCCTCCTTCTCTCCTTCCTTCTCTCCTCCTTTTCTCCTTCCTTCTCTCCTCCCTCCTCTCCTCCTCCTTCTCTCCTCCCTTCTCTCCCTTCTCTCCTCCTTTCTCTCCCTTCTCTCCTCCTCTCCTCCTCCTTCTCTCCTCCCTTCTCTCCTCCTTTCTCTCCCTTCTCTCCTCCTTTTCTCCTTCCTTCTCTCCTCCCTCCTCTCCTCCTCCTTCTCTCCTCCCTTCTCTCCCTTCTCTCCTCCTTCTCTCCTCCTTCTCTCCTCCTCTCCTCCTTCTCTCCTTCCTTCTCTCCCTTCTCTCCTCCTTCTATCCTCCTTCTCTCCTCCTCTTCTCCTTCTCTCCCTTCTCTCCTCCTCCTTCTCTCCTCTTCTCCTCCTTCTCTCCTCCTCTCCTCCTCCTCCTTCTCTCCTCCTCTTCTCCTTCTCTCCCTTCTCTCCTCCTCCTTCTCTCCTCCTCTTCTCCTTCTCATCCTCCTCTCCTCCTTCTCTCCTCTTTCTCTCCTCCTCTCCTCCTCCTTCTCTCCTCCTCCTCCTCTCCTCCTCTTTCTCTCCTCCTCTCCTCCTCCTCCTCCTCTCCTCCTCCTTCTCTCTTCCTCTCCTCCTCCTCTCCTCCTCCTTCTCTCTTCCTCTCCTCTTCCTCCTCCTCTCCTCTTCCTCTCCTCCTTCTCTCCTCCTCTCCTCCTGTCTTCAGTAATGATGAGGTGGAGGAGGGAGACCCCCGGCAGTGACAGCGACTTTGAGATCCACGCCAAGAAGGAGGTGAGGAAGAAACACACACACACACACACACACACACACACATTACGATCAGCGCGTTCATACACACAGTTGGTAGAAGTGTGTGTGTGTGTATGTGTGTGAGAGAGAGAGAGAGAGAG
>NC_139655.1:1428100-1442851 GCF_951799395.1 Argentina silus | reverse complement strand
CACACACACAGCTAAGTAAACCTGTGAAGGGGCCCATGCCTTAGCACGGTGGTGCCACGGTTGGTCTCAGTTTGCTGTGATCATTGACGTGTGTGTGCGTGTGTGTGTGTGTGTGTGTGTGTGCGTGCGTGCGTGTGTGTGTGTGTGTGCGTGTGCGTGTGTAAGTTGGCTCAGTTGTCATGCTGTCAGTGAGAAGATCTACATGAAAGCAGCTGGATCACCACCCCCCTCTCTGCTGCTATGCAACCTGCCTCTAGGGTGTGTGTGTGTGTGTGTGTCAACAAAAATACATTGTATTTGTGTAGCACTTTTCCTGATAAACAAAGACGCCTGAACAGAGCCCTTCCCAGGGTGAAGCAGAGGTGTGGGGGGGGTCTGCACGACGGAGGGACGGATGATGGAGGGATGACGGAGGGATGGATGATGGAGGGATGACGGAGGGATGGATGATGGAGGGACAGAGAGAGAAATGGAGGTAAAAGGTGGTAGAGAGAAGGTCAGGGTGTCAATATCTCATTCCCTCATTGTCTTTAAGCTAAGAGGGGACAACACACACACACACACACACACAGGGAAGATGAAACCACTGAGAGGACAGTGAGAAGTGTCAACATGATCTTACTGTGACCCTACCCACCCCCCCCCCCCCCCCCCCCCCCAGCTAATTATAACAGAGAGAGAGAGAGAGAGAGAGAGAGAGTCAGGGAGAGAGAGAGAGAGAGAGAGAGAGAGACAAGGAGAGACAGGGAGAGAGACAGGGAGAGAGAGAGACAGCAGAGAGTCAGGGAGAGAGAGAGAGAGGAGAGAGTCAGGGAGAGAGAGAGAGAGAGAGACAGGAGAGAGTCAGGGAGAGAGAGAGAGAGAGAGACAAGGAGAGAGAGAAGAGAGACAGGGAGAGAGAGAGACAGGAGAGAGTCAGGGAGAGAGAGAGAGAGACAGGAGAGAGTCAGGGAGAGAGAGAGAGAGAGAGAGAGACAAGGAGAGAGAGAGGAGAGACAGGGAGAGAGACAGGGAGAGAGAGAGACAGGAGAGAGTCAGGGAGAGAGAGAGAGAGGAGAGAGTCAGGGAGAGAGAGAGAGACAAGGAGAGAGAGAGGAGAGACAAGGAGAGAGAGAGGAGAGACAGGGAGAGAGACAGGGAGAGAGAGAGAGAAATTACTCCAAAATGGAAACAAAGGAGGAAGACAAGACACAAATACTAAAATGAGGAGCAACACACACGACGTCAAATCTGACACACTGTACAGTTAGGGGGCACACCCAGCTCAACTGGAACGGCCAGTTTCTCTCTGACAATCAATCACGCACGCTCACGCACGCGCGCGCGCGCGCACACACACACACACACACACACACACAATATCTAAAGCACGCAGGCTACTTCCAACAAACCTGAGTCTCTCTGCCAATCACATTCAACCACAGCACTCCAGACCACGCCTCCTCAGAGAGACTCACCTCTCTAACTGTGAATGTAAGAGTGTGTGTGTGTGTGTGTGCCTGTTGGGGTGTGTGTGTGTGTATGAGTGTGTGTGTGAGTGTGTGTGCCTGTTGGGGTGTGTGTGTGTGTGTGTGTGTGTAGGTGTTGGTGAGTGTATGTGTGTGCCTGTTGGGGTGTGTGTGTGTGTGTGTGAGTGTGTGTGCCTGTTGGGGTGTGTGTGTGTGTGTGTAGGTGTTGGTGAGTGTATGTGCCTGCCTGTTGGGGTGTGTGTGTGTGTGTGTGTAGGTGTTGGTGAGTGTGTGTGCCTGCCTGTTGGGGTGTGTGTGTGTGTGTGTGTGTGTGTGTGTGTGTGTGTGAACCCTGTTGAGGTGTTTCTACAGTCCTCTGTTCTTTATGACCATCCTGAGCCGTCACTGGGGAGAGGACGACAGGCCCTTATAAGGAGTGCTAAGCAGACAGACAGATTAGATATATATGTGGTCCCAGCGGAATCGAACCCCCAACCTAAGCGTTGTTAGCGCCATGCTCTACCAAGTGAGCCACAGAGGACCAAAGGCAGGCAGGCAGGCAGGCAGGCAGACAGGCAGGTGGGTACGCAGACAGGGAGTTTGGAACAGGTGGTTAGATGGAGATCTTCAAGGGGTGAGGTAGAAGGGGAGAGATCAGGGGGGGTTAGGAGGGGAGAGGGGGAGCGATCAGGGGGGAGAGATCAGGGGGAATTAGGAGGGGGAGTGAGGGAGAGATAAGGGGGAGGGAAGAGATCAGGGGGAGAGAGGGAGAGATCAGGGGGAGTTAGGAGGGGGAGTGAGGGAGAGAGTAGGGGAAAGGGGGGGGGGGGGTGTAAGGGGTCATGGGCAGCCCTAAACTGGGTCTCTGGGTGAAGGGCCATAGACATGTAAAGAAAGACAGGCGCGCGCGCGCACACACACACACACACACACACACACACACACAAAGCCTGGGGTGTCAGGTCTCAGGACTGTCACACCGGACAGGCTTGCTGGCTCCAGACAGAGACACCTCGGGGGGGGGGGGGTGTGTCCGGGTCCGGTCAGTCTCTGGAAATAGTACCACAGTGAGAAAGACAATGACCATAGACCACGGCGACGAAACTACACTCCCATACAAACTCCTGCTGTTGTCTATGACCACAACAACAACTACACTCCCATACAAACTCCTGCTGTTGTCTATGACCACAACAACAACAACTACACTCCCATACAAACTCCTGCTGTTGTCTATGACCACAACAACAACAACTACACTCCCATACAAACTCCTGCTGTTGTCTATGACCACAACAACAACAACTACACTCCCATACAAACTCCTGCTGTTGTCTATGACCACAACAACAACAACAACTACACTCCCATACAAACTCCTGCTGTTGTCTATGACCACAACAACAACAACTACACTCCCATACAAACTACTGTTGTTGTCTATGACGATGACGAAGGATGACAACAACAACGACACTACACTCCCATACAAACTGCACCACATGGGCTACCCAAGACAGAAGTTAGCTGGATCAGGAGTGCCAGCTCTGGGCTAGAAGAAGGGATGAGAACAGCCTGGGAGTCCTGGTATGGGAGTCAGTCCTGCTGGAGAGGGCAGGGGAGCAGGGATCTGTTCTATTGTGTTTTTTGTGTGACACTTTTGGGCTAACCGAGTGGCCTCACTTGAGGGCGGAAACAGGCAGGGAGACGCCTACGTTTCCAGCGTATAGACCACATGTGGGCCTCTGTGGCTCAGTTGGTAGAGCATGGGGCTAACAACGCTTAGGTGGAGGGTTTGATTCCCGCTAGGACCATATACACTTAAATGTATGCACCCACTGCAATGTAAGTCGCTTTAGATAAAAGCATCAGCTAAATGCCATATATTATATTATATTATAATTATTATCATCACCACATGACAAGCTAGCGGGTCTCGTTTGGGCACCAGGCCGATCTGCGGCTGCCGGTGGCGGCGGTGAGAACCAGCTTGGAGCCGTGATGACACAACCAGCCAATACAGGCTGGGCTTGGTTCTACTGTGATGACACAACCAGCCAATACAGGCTGGGCTTGGTTCTACTGTGATGACACAACCAGCCAATACAGGCTGGGCTTGGTTCTACTGTGATGACTTACACCTGTGTAGCAATCTGCATTCACTTTACCCTCTATGAGTCACTCCTACAGCCAGCTATCAATCAGACACACACACACACTCGCACGCACACACACACACACACACACACACACACACACACCAATTCCACCCAGGAAACCATAAATTACCTCTTTGTGTTTCACACACCCATGCCACTCCAATCACAGAGGTCTATTATTAAATGACAAATCATGTACATGTCGTCGTCGTCCCCCTCTCTCTCTCTTTCTCTCTCTCTCTCTCACACACACACACACACACACACACCTGTATCTCCGTATGGCCATTCTATGGCTGTCATGGCCACCTGTCTGCCAGGGCGTGCAGAGCCCTGCTGGGTGGTGCTGTAGGTGACACCACTGTGCTCTGTGTGGAAGCTGGGCCTGTGTCTCTGTCTGCCAGGGTCTCACACGCACAGGGCCCCGTGGGTTCGGATCGAAAACACGTTACAAGCGAACACACGCAGCTCAACATGTCAACATGTCAACTGACAGCCGGAGGAGGAAACCGTTCTCCGTGACACCACCGCGTGGCTACCGGGGAGCTAACGTCGGCCGAATATGTCTCCTTACCGTAAGACGGTTCACAACTTCAGTGCGTTTGAGAACCGAGGAGTGCATGGGCTGGTTGTGCAACTGTACTAAGTCACTTCACAGTGCTCACCTTAGCTCGCAACACCTGTGGCTGGCCAGGTGACTGACTGAGACTGAGACACACACACACACACACACACACACACACACACACACACACACACACACACACACATACACATTACATCACAGATGGGTGAGTCCATCAACAAGCAGCAAGGACCTTTTCACCCACTTACTGGAACTCACAGCAAATAAATAATAAGGCATTAAAGGGCACAGGCATCCAACGGGTTTTTAACGGAAACTGAAAGTGACTTGATGTTCCCTCCTGTGCTGTGGGCGGTTGTTATGAGCACAATAACATGACTGGAATACGATCAGGATGACTGTGGTAACAGACAACACTTACGTAGGCTTGGCAGTCGGAACACACACTGGCCCCAATAATGATTGACGATTGGGGAGAATGAGAGCTAGTGATTATGGCTGCGAAGCTGGCAACAACATTCATGGTGAAGTCACAAAATATGTGACAATCCCAGTCACTGAAAGCCGTCTGTGAGTGGCACGAATCTCCACAGAACCCGAGCTCCTGGTCGGGTCCCTGCGTGACTGCTGTCGGGAGCCAAGTTAGTGAATGAGTCGGTTTGGTGGCAAAGCTGCATTCACTACACTACACTACATTAGACTACACTACACTACATTAGACTACACTACACTACATTAGACTACACTACACTACATTAGACTACACTACACTACATTAGACTACACTACACTCACTCACTCACTCAGGCAAGCAGGGGGAAAGTTGCTAACGTCAGTTAGCTTGTGAGGTCGGACTGTTGTGTTATCAGGAAGGGAGTTTAGAGACACATTGGCATTGAGAAACTGGTTGAATCTTGACGCAAAACCTTGACTTACCTGTCCAGACGAATTCTCAATGACGGCCAACAATGGCGTCCTGGTGGACATGATCAGGGAATTTGGTAAAAAAAAAAAAAAAAATGGGGGAGAGGGGGGGGGAGAAAAATCAAAAATCCCTCAGGATCCTATGTTCATTAGCAGCGGTGATGACAGCGGTGGCCCCTCGATATCCGTCGCTCGGAAAAAAGTTTCGTCGCTCCGCTAGCCAGAGCCAGCTAGCCACACACACACACACACACACA
The DNA here is from genome assembly GCF_951799395.1 of Argentina silus. NCBI lineage: Eukaryota > Metazoa > Chordata > Actinopteri > Argentiniformes > Argentinidae > Argentina > Argentina silus. The sequence goes on along the minus strand of NC_139655.1, from coordinate 1,437,477 downwards.
CACACACACACACACACACACACACAACAAGCGATCAACAAGTTGAATCCCTCATTGACACATTAGCCGCTTAGTTAGCCAGCTAGCTAGCTGCATGTACACGTCCCATGTCAACAACAGCAGCAGGGGAAAGGTGTCCCAAAGAGTTGTCCAACCGTTCAAACTCACTGAATGGCTAACGATCCAATTCAAGCTTAGAGAGATGAGTTTTGGGCAACGGCTAATGTGGCTATGTTTTTACATCAGACCCAGTCCAAATTGCATTCTTCCGTTTGAGGAACTGTAGAGTAATGTTTTATCTATGGCGAGGCTAGCTTTCGCCAGCTAGCTAGCTGTCAATGAGTGTAAATCCGCCTAAAAGCTTGCTCTCCAAGTATGGAAGTGCTGAAATCAAGTCCGAGGACTCAAACTTCAGGCCAAGTAGCTAGCAACCGTAGCTAGCCCAGTGAACCTCGACCCGACCTTCGCTTCGTTATAAAAAAAAAAAATTAAAAAAAATCGAACCGTTCCGGCTGATTATACAGCGGTGATCAGATTAAAAACACAATGTTTATCCTCCAATACCTGAACAGCACCGCCACGGTGTCTGCTAATATATTCACTAGCGAAATAAAAATAAAAAAATCAAAGCCCTGTGAATTAGCCCATGTATTTGTGGGTTGCTTTCGGCTTGAGTTGGCTAAAATCTCGGAGCGGCCGCAGAGCGCAAAGCAACTGAACAAATCCACCAAAAACTCAAAATCCACGGAAATCACACCGTCTTCCCGATTGCGTGATTCGAATAAGGTCGTTCAAGACCGCAGCACTGCAGTGGTGATACTGTCCGGCGTTCACCGACGCTAATCTCTCCGTGAGGCGTCCGAAAGAAATGCTCAAGTTGTAAAATCCATTATTGGCAACAGGGCTTTTGCTTTCTTGCTAAACGGGGGTGCGTGTCAACCAACGGGCGAGGGAGAGACAGAGCTGCGCCCGAGTGGCAGTGCAGCCTATGCGCACGATCTAGCACCGATACCGGAACAAGCGCGAAGCAACATGGCCGCTTGCACCACGACTGGAAGGGAGGGGGCTGTGGGGGTGGATCGGACTTCGGCGGCGTTCGGTTCAATCCGTAAAGTTTACAGGTGTTAGTTCAGCAGTTCCCAGCCTTGGGGTTCCCTATGTCGGGTCTACCTGATTTCAAATTTGGGTCCCCTAAGAAAACCAATTCGTTTTTGTTTTGTATCAAGACAAACAGTGTCTGTACAGTATATTGCACCTGTAGCCTGTATGGCAGTGTTTTGGGGATCCTATCCAACCAATGAGAGCAACTTTTAGGCAACTAGAATACATTTGGACATTATTATGTGTTAGCATATTAAGTTGCAATTAAGTTGTTGGGGTCACAGGAAATCATTGATGGAAATCAAGACTGACAAGACAGATAGAGAGACATTGAGTACGGACAATCATAGCTGCTGTTGTTAAACAACAACAACAACAACAACAACAACAATAACAGCAACAACTCTAATCTGAATCATCAATTCTCATTTTAAACTTGCCCATAGGTGAAGTTGGGTGTGTCAAAGATTGATCAATTAAGTTGTTAGCTGAAACACTGTTTTGAATGTCACTCATATAATCATACAAGTACATGTAGAATGGCAATTTCATTGAAATAAATTATGCTGTAACTATCGAAAATGCATTGGGGAATGGGGGGATATACTCAGGGAAGGGAGTTCAGCAGGAAACTTCATCCTGGACAAAGAGGAGTTTGACCTGAGTGAAGAGCCTGGGAGAAGTAGCAGGGAGGCAGGTCTAATACAATAATATGATATATGCCATTTAGCTGACGCTTCTATCCGAAGCGACTGACATTGCAGTGAGTGCATACATTTCAGTATATATGGTCCCAGCGGGAATCAAACCCACAACCTAAGCATTGTTAGCGCCGTGCTCTACCGACTGAGCCACAGAGGACCAGCCTGGAGTGCTGACCACAGGAGGTCTCTGTGGTCGACACTCCAGGCTAGTGGACAATTGGCCCTGTGGAGAACACTCATTCACCCACGGGGACCATCTTGGAGACATTGAGCAGCACATTGAGAGTGAAGGGAAGGCCCTCCAGTGGTTCGTTGAGAAATGTGGGGACATGTATCATGTCTTCAACCATGAGAACAGGGGTGCTGGAAAAGATTGAGAGGATGAAAGAAAAGAACAGAAGAGATTCAGTTGGTGACTATAGACCCTGATGGTGACTCTTGACCTTGATGGTGACTATCGACTCTGATGGTGACTATCGACCCTGATGGTGACTATCGACCCTGATGGTGACTATAGACCCTGATGGTGACTATAGACCCTGATGGTGACTCTTGACCCTGATGGTGACTATAGACCCTGATGGTGACTCTTGACCCTGATGGTGACTATAGACCCTGATGGTGACTCTTGACCCTGATGGTGACTATAGACCCTGATGGTGACTCTTGACCCTGATGGTGACTATAGACCCTGATGATGACTATAGACCCTGATGGTGACTATAGACCCTGATGGTGACTATAGACCCTGATGATGACTATACACCATGATGGTGACTATAGACCCTGATGGTGACTATAGACCCTGATGATGACTGATCTTACTATATACCACACCATGTTTTGGTGTGGTATATTCGAAACGTTACACCCATCATGGAATGTTGATTTGAATGTCCATTCTACTCATTGCAATTTCATGGTGACGTCAACCTTCCCTCCTTCGAGGGAAGAACAGACGATTGAATGACTGGAGAGGTGAAATCAGCATAATAACTCCACACGATCCAGTCTTCTCAGATAAGGGATCTGGAAGAAAGGAAGGAAGGAAAGGAAGACAGATGTATGCATTCCCTATAAACATACTCAACAAAACGCTTGAATTATCCAGTGAGCAGATCAAGTTCCGATTCACTGTTTTTTTCCCAATTGTAAACAAATAAGTAGAAATTCAAGTTGCAGTAGAAATTCAAACAGTAGCTTTATTATCCAACTGTCAGGACAGAACAACAAACATGTATGTACTGAAAACATGGGACGAGCACATAGCACGAACATGTGAATGACCAACCACAACACTGTTAGAACAAGATAACTTTGACGTTAAAAACTTAAGACCATTTACAACAAACATTATGAACATTTAAAAGTAACCTCTGTTTATTTCACCAATCTATGATTCAATTCCAACTGTCAAATACAAGAATTCTGTTCAAATAAGACACCATGGAGAGAGAGAACTGGAGTAGCTTTACAATGAAAAAGGATTTCCCTTAATTTTGATGGCCAATTTCCAACTCTTATTATTTGTTTTATTCATTATTATTCTCAACAAATTAGACTGTATCAAAGTTCAAGGTTGATGACTTGATTTGACTTAAAATCTGCTTGTATTCATGAACTGAAAAAAATAGGTTCTCACTGACCAACCAAAACATTTCAAATTAAATAGCATAAAATCTCCATATATAAAAAAAAAACGATTAAAAAAAAAAACATTTACAAAGATAAAAACCCATCATACAACTAGTCCAAACATTATTTAAAAAAAAGTGTGGTTTAATTTGGGTCCAGTAGCTCTTCGACCGTGAGGGTGGTCAGGTCTGAGTAGAAGTTTCCCTCGTTGTCCCCTCCCCCAAACACGAGTAGGGTTTCTGGGGTACGACCCAAGGCGTGGTCCTGGTCTCCGTCACCTTCTGAGAGACGATTCGCTGCTGCCATGGTGATGATAGAATGTCCGGCTCGAGGCACGGAGAGCTGAGGGTGAACCACTTCAGTCCAGCTGCTCGTGTCTGAACACACACACACACACACACACACACACACAGGTAAAACACAAGCCACAATACACACACACACACACAGTTAAATACATGACACAACAATCACACCGCTCCTCTCACCTGTGTCGAAGATAAAGGTGTCGTTGAGGGCTTGGTTCCCGTTGTAGCCTCCGTGTACGAGGAACTTAGAGTCTGAGAGCAGGGCACAGCCATGCCAGCTAACACACACACACACACACACACACACACACACACACACACACACACACACACACACACACACACACACACACACACACACACACACACACACACACACACACACACACACACACACAGTCAACAATTGCAGAGAAAGACACAGTAAAACAAAAAAACAGAGCAAACAAAAGGCAGACTAACGGTTTCAGAGGGAGGTGAATATTCTGTTGTTTAATGACATTATTGACATGTTTAGAGGTAAATATTCTGTTGTTTAATGACATTATTGACATGTTTAGATGTTTACCTGCGAGGTGAAGGAGCAACTCCGCTGGTCTGAACAGCAGAAAAATCCATCAACCCTGAAACACGACAAGAAGCCAGAAATTATGACGTCCGGCCATCCCTCCATGTAGGGAACATGTCCAAAGACGGACTGACCAATCACCACCAAGCATAAAACTCACTGTGTGCTTGTGAAAGTGTGTGTGTGTGTGTTAGTGTGTATTCGTGGATGTGTGTGTGCCTGTATGTGTGTATGTATGTGTGTGTTGGTGTGTGTGGATGCGCCTGTAGGGGTCTGGGTCTGTGTATGCCTGTAGGTTTTTGTGTGTGTGTGTGTGTGTGTGTGCGTGCGCATGTGTCTCACCCAGATCCAGCATGTACATGTCGTTGAAGCACACAGGAGTGTCCCAGCCTCCGAACACAAAGATCTTCCCCTGGGTCACACAGGCAGAGTGCCTGAGGAGGAGAGAGAGACAGAGAGAGAGAGAGAGACAGACAGAGAGAGAGAGACAGACAGAGAGGGAGACAGACAGAGAGAGAGAGAGAGACAGAGAGAGAGAGGGACAGAGAGAGAGAGACAGACAGAGAGAGAGAGAGAGAGACAGAGAGAGAGAGGGACAGAGAGAGAGAGAGAGACAGAGATATGAGATAAAATAAGGGAGAAAGGATGTAAGGGTCTGGTGAAGGTTTCTTTATATATCGTGTCCATGTACTGTAAGTCCCTCTAGATGTTGCATGCACTGATGCACTGTCCTCCGATTTCTACCTCCACCAGCCTCCACCGGTCTCTACAGATGCGCAAACTATCAGCTACGACATTCTACCTGCGGCGAACTCTAAAAGGGGACACATCGTATCCTGTATTATATCTTGATACAACATTCTAGCCCCTCACATCTGACTGTTAGTCTGGGTCGGACCATCTCACCCTGAGCGCGGGGTGGGCCTGTCTCCCGTGACGATGGGCTGGTACCAAATGGACAGCTGGGGGTCGAAGATGTAGAGGGAGTCGCTGCAGCCATCGGGTTGAGGGTTGGGGCAGGGGAACACCCCCCCTAGGACGAATAGTTCGCCCCGGAACATACTACAGCTGTGATAGGCCAGGGGGGGGACCTTACCTTGAGCCTGCAGATGAAGAGAGAGAAGCAGAGGAGGGAAAGAGGGGAAGATTGGGAGAAATGAGAGGAGACAGGGAGGTAGGTCGGAAGAATGGGTTTGAGGAGATGTGGGGAGGGAGGGAAAGAAAGAACAGGAGGGTGGGGGTGAGGAGAGAGGGTTGAAGAGTTGTTAAATGTGTTATTGTCTAAGCATGGATGATTTGGGGTCAGCCTCTTGACTCAAACTCTTACTAAAGGCTGATCCTACCACTGCTACCCCTAGGGTTAGGGTTAGGGTTAGGGTTTTATTACCCTGAGGTAATACAATCCGTCGTCATGGTGTCCATTTTCATTGCTATGCAGATGATACGCAACATTACGTTGTAATGAAACCTGGCATGTCACTTACTGTCCTGGAGGTCTGTGTGACTGACATTCAATTATGGATGGCCCAATACCTCCTCCTCTTCAACTCTGATAAAACTGAATTGTTAGTCATCCGTCCAAGACATCTGAGGGCGCTCGATTGAGATGGATGTCTAGTTTCCCCATCAAAAATCTTGGTATTATCATTGACTCCGACCTTCCAATGGATGCTCACATTAAGAACACATGCAGCTTATTTCCACCTACAAAATATTACAAATTATGAAAATCTCTTTCACTACAGGATGCTTAGAAATTGCTTCATGCTTTTATGCAAAGTCTACAATTAGTCAAAAATGCAGACTCTGGAACAGAACCAGAACATGTGATCATATCACTCCTGTTCTATCATCATTGCATTGGCTACCAGTAAAACAGCGCACAGACTTCAAAGTCTTGCTTTTAACAGATAAAGGCCTTAACAGTTGCACCAGACTATTTAGCAGCGGATCTGTTCAACTCCTACCAACCCACTCTCCCCCTCAGATCTAAAGATGCTGGATTTCTTGTCGTCCCCCACGTCAAGAAGAAAACAGCTGGAGGCAGGGCTCTTTCTTATCCAGCACCACTTCTGTGGAATAGGCTGCCTGACCTTGTTAGGGGGTCAGAGACTGTTACCTCTTTTAAATCTAACATCAAGACCCACCATTTTAGATCTGTATCTGTAGCAACTTCCTCTCCCTACTGCCATACTTCCCCATGTCGATATGTCGATGTCCCCCACGTAGATGCTTTTATTTATGTCATGTGTTTTGTTTTGATATGATGTATAGTGTGTTGAGACCCTGGTGATACACCTTAAAACTAAATAAATAAATAAACTTGAAAAAAAATAGATCAGTCCGCACGAGGGTTGGGTTAATATTCAATATTATAAAAAAGAAAAGAAAAAAAGAAAGGAGCATATTGTGATAATGTTCTGAAAACAGTCTGTAAAAGTGCTGAAAACAGTCTGTAAAAGTGCTGAAAACTCCAGAGATGTGCATAACTACAAGTGCAGTATCCCGCTTTCTGCAAGTCAAAGCACATCTAGGAGTGAAAACCTGTCTCTGTGTCTCACCAGACTGTTAACAACACCAGCCACCCACTCTAAACCCTGCAGTCCTGTTAACATCCTCTCTAAACCCTGCAGTCCTGTTAACAACATTACCACCCACTCTAAACCCTGCAGTCCTGTTAACATCCTCTCTAAACCCTGCAGTCCTGTTAACAACATTACCACCCACTCTAAACCCTGCAGTCCTGTTAACAACATTACCACCCACTCTAAACCCTGCAGTCATGTTAACAACATTACCACCCACTCTAAACCCTGCAGTCCTGTTAACAACATTACCACCCACTCTAAACCCTGCAGTCCTGTTAACATCCTCTCTAAACCCTGCAGTCCTGTTAACAACACCAGCCACCCACTCTAAACCCTGCAGTCCTGTTAACAACATTACCACCCACTCTAAACCCTGCAGTCCTGTTAACATCCACTCTAAACCCTGCAGTCCTGTTAACAACATTACCACCCACTCTAAACCCTGCAGTCCTGTTAACAACATTACCACCCACTCTAAACCCTGCAGTCCTGTTAACAACATTACCACCCACTCTAAACCCTGCAGTCCTGTTAAAAACATTACCACCCACTCTAAACCCTGCAGTCCTGTTAACAACATTACCACCCACTCTAAACCCTGCAGTCCTGTCATGTCTGCTCACGTCGGCTTGTCTCCACAACACATCAGTAATAAAAGATATCAACAATTTCATAGTGATATTTTCTAAAGTATTATATCTAAAAAAAAATATTTTGGAAAAATATAAAAATATATATATTTTTCCTCTCTAAATATTGTGAATAACACGGACGGATATTGACCAATCCGCTGTCGTTACCTCAACGGTGCTCCACCTCCAGCTCTGCGTGTCCAGGATGTGGACGTCGTTGAACCACTTCCTGTTCTTAGACCCTCCGAACACGAAGATCCGCTTGGAGTCGGGGTCGTAGGTCGCTGTGTGGCCAATCCTGGCCTCGGGGGTGGGACCTTCCGCCAGCGTCTCTGCGGCAACCCAAGACAAGTCCTCTAATAGGGGGAGGAAGCAGGAAGTGTGGTGTCAGATGGACCAATCAGGTCTACCCGCCTGAGGTTTCTATGAGGGAATCAGCCAATGGTAGCGCGCCATGCTATGGACAACCCAGTCGTGCAGGTTGTTTCTGACCAAGGCCTGTGATTGGACAACTCACCTGTACACAGCTTCCACATAGGGTCTTTACAGAACTGCATCCTGGAACCCTGTCCTCCAATCAGGATGGCCGTCTGGGGGTCGATGGGGCACAGGGTCTGACCCCAACGACCTGAGGGGTTAGCCAATGGGGCTGCAGAGAGGAGGGGAGGAGTGTGTTACGGGGGAACCATTACACACACCAGCTACACACACACACACACACACACATCCACATCCACCCACCAACACCCACCCACCAACACATCCACCCACCCACCCAAGCGTCCCTTGGCCTCACCGGCCTGTGTGGGTGTCTTGGCCAGCGTGGATGTCCTGGCCTGCCTGCCCTTGGCTCTGGGGGGGTTGGGAGGGGTGCGTGCTGTGCCCCCCTGCTCCTCCCCCTGGGGGAACAGTCTGGTCTGACCCCACCTCGGCTGACCCCTGACCTTCCTGAGAGGGGTCGCCTTCTCTGGCGAGGCTACACCTCCGTTGGGACACACGTTCTCCTGCCCTCTCTTCTCTGCTCCCTCCTCTTCTTCTTCTTCTTCTTCTTCCTCCGCCGCCGCTCGTCCCCTCTTCCTCTTGGCCTCCCGGCCAGCAGGGGGCACCGTGGAGCACTGAGAGAGCAGAGACACACAGGAGAGCAACGGTCACCAGAGTCATTCTCCTCCTTTACGGTTTGAGAAGGAAGCGAGGATAGAGGAGAAGAACAACTTCTTACGTCACGTACATCAGATACAGCCATAATCGATATAGTCAAATTCTTTGGGATCTTGCTCCTCGATCAGCAACAATCAACAAATCAACTATACAATACAGTAATAAAAAAGTGACAATAGTAGGGCGTAAGGTTGTGGTGTAGCAGGAGTAGTCATGACAGCTTACATGTGATCGTACATTCTACACAGAACTCGACAGACCCCCCCCCCCCCCCCCATCCTGTCCTCTCCCATCTGTTCAGAAGGAGGAGAGGAGACAAGGAAAGGAAGTCATCTAAGACTATGGAGACACACCCCATCTTGAGGTTGGGGACTCACCTCTGGGGTGTACTCCTTCATGGTCAGCGTCAGCTCAGGCTCAGGAAGGACGCTCTTCACCTACAGAACACCCACGGGCCAACCACAACACTCATGATGTGTTATTTCTAACAGAATTAACCAATGTAGTGCAGGGGAGGCTGGTGGAGGTAGAAATCGGAGGACAGGCTCATTGTAATGCAAGGAATGGAATGAGGAATGATACAATGAGCCCGTCCTCCGATTTCCATTTCCACCATCCTCCTCTGATGTAGTAATACTGTGTGTTTGTGTGTGTGTGTGTGTGTGTGTGTGTGTGTGTGTGTG